>NW_026944071.1:0-37782 GCF_033296635.1 Dichotomopilus funicola | reverse complement strand
AGGATGACGGCGGCGGGACGCCGCTATCATACGCTGCCGGCAATGGCCATGAGGCTGTTGTCAAGCTGCTCAGGTCTGTGAAGGAATAGTATATTGGATTCCACATTGTCCGTCAGAGTGTGATACAGGAGGGGCCTGGCGGACTGCGTGATTACATAGCTATTTCCTTTTCTAGAGCCTTCTACTTCCTTCCTTCCTTCGTTATAGCTACCGCTTTATGTTGTGATCTCTTACGTCACGCTGGTCGCGGCTGCTTTATTGGCCCCGCAGCCGCCCATCGCCGGCACGTCTCTACGGTCTGACGCAATCCCCGAAGTATCCCGCAAGCCAGGACAACCTCCGCGGTTCCTGCCGTAGTCCCCGACCCCTGGGGAATGTTGATGATAAGGGTCTGGTTTGGCCGTTGTTGTGGGGTTAGTGACTGTTGAGCAAGTGGGAAGTGGCCAATAAAACGACTAATTGGTGATTCCTCCGGGAGCAACCCGACTAGGGGATGGCTATGGCTGGAGACTGGGGAATGGCAGTGGATTGTTGATAGGGCAAAACAAGAGAATCAAGTAATTAAATAGCAATTGGTAATGGGTTAGACTATGATGAGAAGAACAGCACGGGGAATCCCCTCGAGGTTGCGCGGGAATTTCTTTTCCAGCTCCTTTCCGGCCTTTCGGAAAGTTGACACCATACTTTGCTTGGATGTGGCGATGATGCTGCGAGTCTGCGAGGGCACCTTCCGACATGTCGGCTTTGGGCATCCCGAAGAGACCGGAAGAATGGGAATGTCGCCCCCCCCCGTCATGGACAACGTGTTGCCGGTGATGTGTGAGGTTCCCCTTGCTTAAGAAGAATGGTGACCCTGCCCCGCGGTTAGATGGGACGAGACGGTTGAGTGCACGGAAAAAGATTGAAGGCGGGAGAATAGGATGCACTCGGGCATGATAGTCCCGCTAGCCTCTCGCCCCTATGCCCAGGTACGTAGGTATGCGTGGACTATCCTAGGTAGAGACCGGGGTATCTCTGTACGAGGTGCAAAGTAAGCCGAGCATACGAAACCCGATGGCAATCGATGGCTAAAAATACCGAATGTTGCACAGTACCTAGTTTACCCGGACTCGACGTACGACTATGGTAGACTTGGCAAGTGACGACGCTTTTCACTTCTGACGGATCTTCCGATCTGGGGAAGGGTCTGAGATGGTGCGAGCTGCTATCCCGGGGCTTTTGCCGTTCATTAGTCAGTTTGGTAACCTCTTAGCTTACTCACGTATAATGTGGTAGGCCGTAGGTAGAATAACACGATGCCTGGTGTTTCAAGGGAAACTAGGGGCCGAGTATACTCCCTCGTGGATGACCGTCATGTGCTCTGGAAAAGGGGCATTCGGGTCTCACTTCCTCATCCCTAACACGCCGGTCAAGACGAACGCAAAAGCTTCTTTCAGCTTCCTCCTCTCGCCCCCTTCCTCTCTCATCCCCCAATGCCCCCGTCCCGCGAGGTTCTCATCCTCTCCAACCCAGATGCCCAACCGCCCAACACACCCATCCAATTCTATTTTCGTCCGTCCCCTCCAAACCCTCCAACACCCGAAACACCAGAAAATCAAAACATCCGGCGACACGCGCCCGGCCCGTCATTTCCAGTCGATCACGACTTCACCCGGCGATATTGCTGCATGTCTTGGGGCTTCATGCTGGCGATCGATGAACAAAAGATCCGTCAAGTCCCGGTTCCTGGGAATGGCAAGAAAACACGGGAACCGGGCTTTCAGGACTCGATCCGGCCGTCTGAGGGGTCTGGGCCGGGACGTCTGTACGTAAAGGAGCAGGATGCGGACGTCGCGGAAGGGGTATTGCGCAAGAAAAGAGGAGGAGGGGATGATCGTTGCCTGTTGGAGGTGTTATATTCGAAGGAGGTTGTTGGAAGGGGGTTTCCTATTTTCATCAACCACGTTCGGAGACAACGGAGCGAGCGGCCCGGCGGCTCTTGCAGGAATAGCCTCTCGACGAGTGACCGATAACAAGGAAAAAAGAGAAGGGGGAGAAAAAAACTGGGGGAAATGGCGCGAGATGGCGAATGGGCGCGCGTCATCGACGACTCCGACGGTGAATGAGGAATGAAAAACTCCCAAAAGAGGCCAAAGAAGGCAGCAGAAAGCCGGGCGGCCGCAGCGCCGAGAAGTGATCATCGGTACTTCAATGCGCAACCAGACGCCGGAGCGTGCTTGGCTGACCTTGGCCGCAGCGTGTTCGGCGTTCTTGTTTGGTCCGGGTGCCGGCTTTGGTTGTCTTGGACGTCTTGGCCGGGGCTTGGCCGGCTTGGCTACCCACACCAACCACGGCCGGTCCGACCCTGTGTGCCTGAGAACCGGCATGGCGGCCGGCTTTTGGTCTGGGGGTTTTCTGCAACGCTCGGCCGCGGCTGATCCCGGAGAATACGGGGGCAGGCACTCTGGACTCGGGGGCCGAGGGGGGCTAAGCTCAGGGGAGGTTCACATAGAAAACACCAAGACCTTGGCGTAGTCCGGTAAAAACTGGGGATAAAAACGGGCGTTAATCTGAAAGTCTTGGGACCTTAACCGGGTGTTTTCAACGTGGTATCGACGGCAATGGGATGCGCGGGGTGCAGGTCTTGGTATTCTTTGGACTGGGGATGGCCAATGGGGTTGGATGAGGCGGTTGAGGTGGACAACGACGTTGGTGAGAATCGCAGGGCAGGGAACGAGGATATTCAGGGTAAAATGGCAAGATCTGGGGACGACCAGGGTTCAGGGGCAAATTGGAAAAGTATAAAGACGGCCGAGGAAGCCTGAGTTAGTCGATCTTGTTCTTTTCTCACACAGCAGCAGCCACACCAAAGACTCAGCTCTCCCAAAACAAACTCACCACCAACAACAAACACCATGGTCTCTTTCACGACCCTTCTCGCAGCCGTCGCGGCGGTGGCGGTCAACCCGGCCTCGGCCAGCCCGCTCGAGGCTTACAAGGAGATCAAGAGCCGCGGCATCCAGCCCGGCACCGGCACCCACGACGGCTTCTTCTACTCGTTCTGGACCGACGGCCAGGGCAGCGTCAACTTTGAGAACACCGCGGGCGGCTCGTACAGCGTGCAGTGGAACAACGTCAACAACTGGGTTGGCGGCAAGGGCTGGAATCCGGGTGAGCCCCGGTCGGTCACCTACAACGGTACTTGGGACAACTACAATGTCAACAGCTGTATGTTCTCCCCCTCTCTCCTTTCCTCTCTCTAAATATCTCTGTCTCTAACTGACAATAACAGACCTCGCCCTCTACGGCTGGACCACCAACCCCCTGGTCGAGTACTACATCGTCGAGGCGTACGGCACGTACAACCCGTCGTCGGGCACGTCCAAGCTGGGCACGATCGAGGACGACGGCGGTGTGTACGACATTTACAAGACCACCCGCGTCAACCAGCCGTCGATCGAGGGCACCTCGACCTTCGACCAGTACTGGTCGGTCCGCCAGGAGAAGCGTGTCGGCGGCACCATTGACACCGGCAAGCACTTTGACGAGTGGTCCAAGCAGGGCAACCTCAAGCTTGGTACCTGGAACTACATGATCATGGCCACTGAGGGATACCAGAGCAGTGGCTCGGCTAGCATTTCTGTGTCGGCTTAAGGGAGAGAGATCTCAAAATAGGAGGACAACCTAGGGTTAGGGTTCTTGGACCTGGCGCTTGGTTGTTGCGAGGTTGCGAGCTGGGGATGATTCTGTGTATCTAGGGTATACATCCTGAGTTTTGACTTTGAATGATGATATGCTGGATAAGAACTTTTTTAAAGAGTCATTGAGATCGTATGATTTCATGGTGTGACGGTGGTTAGCGTGAAAAGTTACAAATTCATGAATCTTCCGAATGGTGTTACAGTGGTATCATTACCGGCACAAACACGCTTCAACCGCGCCTTCAACATCTTGGACACCCCAATTCTCCAATTCCGGCCACGATCCCACGTTTCACGAATCCCCAAATATAAATAAATCCAATATGAGCCCTTGCATCCCATCGGCAATCGGCACACACAACAAGCGCCCGTTTAAACTACCCGTCTGCCCCCCTATTGGCCAATTGCACGACGCCTGAGTCCTCCCGGGCCGTTGATTCAGCGTATTTCTCCGATCAACCCATGCGACCGTTCTGCCGGCAGTTCGCGTCCGGCCATTTTCTCACTTTTCTGAGAGATGCGGATCAATCTCCACATATTCGAACTTCATCTGGGTATATTCCAACACCACGCTGTGTATCACCGGATGGATTTATTTTGTGATTAGGTGTACTGAAGCGGGATGGTATCAGGGGTAAGTTGCAGATGATAGATATGGCTTTCTCGGTTTCGCCTCACGACTCCTCACCGGGGATATGAGCATGATATTGATTCCGATGGGGCCGGGTTCTAGAAGGGTTCCGTAAATTGATACTTAATGGCCTCCCGCACCTCAAGTGTTTTTCTTATGTTTCCCCTCACAGGGTCTACCAAACAGCTTCATGTGATGAAAAGTGCCCGTACTTACTCACAACCCTGACCCTAACCATGCGTCTTCTTCTTGCAGCGGCCTTCGCCGCGGTGCTTGTCTCAGCACAAGACACCCCAACTCCCGGATGCACTGCACAGTCCTTCTCCATTCCAAGCTGGCTGCTCGACAATGTGGCATACACCGACAACGCCGTCTCCTTCGACGTGCGGAACCGTGCAACCAATTACACGGCCAGCTTGGTGTGTGAGACGGCCGAAGCGGGTGTCAATGCGTGTTCCATCGATGGCGAAGCGTCGTCTAACGATCCACTGGAGGCCTCCGTGGACACGACAGAGGATCCGACGGTGTTTTCGCTCACGCAGAGCTGGAGCTGTGATGATCGGGAGAAGAAGTGAGTATTCCCTCAATTAACTAACCCTAATAACCTTTCCACCCAAGAAACAATTAGAACATTAACCCCCCCCCCCCAGCCTCACCTTCACAGCAACAGGCACCGCCTCCGCCCTCCTCAACTACACCTCCCCCCTCCTCGTCCGCGGCTCCCTAACCGCCCCGATCTCCATCACCCCCTCCTACCCAGCCGGCCCAACAGGCCACAACACCCCCGGCTGCACATCCCGCTCCAACTCCCCCTCCTGGACCCTCACCACCATCCACTACACCGACGAGCCAGCCGTAGGCAACTCCACCGCAGCCTACGAGAACTTCAACGTGCTCATAACCAACCCGGCAATCGCCTACCAAGCGAGTTGTATACCCGGGGGTGGGGGCAATGGGCTTGATGATGGGGGTGTGGCACATTTGACGTGTGCTGGGGCGGAGTTTCAGTCGGGGTTCATGGGGGCCTATCCGATTGGGACGAAGGCGGGGTTTGATCCGGTGGAGAAGGGGTTTTGGTTGGAGCAGACTTGGTTTTGTGATGATGAGGATGCTGCGAGGCCGTATGTATCCCTTTTACAAAGAAAGAAAAAAGAAAGACAAGAAAAAGAAAAGAAGAAAAAGAAAAGAAGAAACCACAATAATCAAAAGAAAAACGATACTGACAATCCCAGAATCCAACTAACCTCCTCAGCCTCCACCACCCTCCCCCTAACCTGCACCACCTCCCCCGACCCCACGAATCAAACAACAAACACCTACTGCGTCTCCGACCCGCCCACCATCACCCTCACCGCCGGCGACGACATCCACCCCAACATCACCACCCTCCCACCCTACGTCCTCACCGACTCTATCCCTATCCCACCCTCCCGCGGCGATGGGTGTACCCTGACCTCGCTGTTTGAGCCGGGGTGGGTGTTTAGTGCTTTTCAGAGTGTTACTACCAATACCACTACCGGAGATAGTGAAGAAGAAAAAGAGACTGTGTCATTCGAGATGATCCTAGCGGCGCAGGATATCGGGTTTCAGTACCCTATTCCAATCTATCAGGGGGAGGCTGGTGACGAGGAAGGGTGGTGGGCGTGTGAGATTGGGGCAGACGGTGGGAATGGATTGCCGTTGTGGCCTTACGAGTGTCGGTTTAAGTGGGACGGGGAGACGAAGGGGTTGGTGGTGGATGCGAAGTGGGAGTGTAAGGATTTGGATTTGGAGCATCCGTGAGTTTTTTTCTTTTTCTTTCTTTATCTTTTTCGCCTTGTTGTTTCTTAAGCGGTAAGACCGGGTTGGGGTTCTGATATGGGACTGACAATGGAGATAGGGTTCGGTTTAGTGGGATTTCGACGAGCGTTGTTAACAGCACTTTGACGTGTGAAACGGTCAATGGACAGTCTACATGCAGCACTACCGATCCCGGGTATAGCTGGAGTGCTCCGATTGAGGATGTCACGTGGGGAGCGGAGTAGATGGACGGCGTAGATGGAAGATGTTGAGGAATGTGTATTGTGTATGGCAAAGTCTATTAGCAAGATTGTGGTACCAGAAAAGGGGGCCACTGCCACAAGCCAGTCTATGGTTCTATAATGCCATGCCAGATCTAGCACTCGACCTCCGCACCATTAGATCTCTTACTCTCCTCTCACCCCCTTCCCACTCCTATGTCCCAGCTCCATCCCTCTCTTCTGTTTTGCCCTCTATTTATCCTTGGCAGCGCGCTCTCTCTCCCTCTCCCCAAACTCCCTCACCTCCCTCGCCACCTGCATCGCCTGAGCAGCCCCAACAGCCGTCAACACATGCCACCACCCATGTAACTCCAACCCCCAAGCCCACGGCAGACCCAACGCGGCCTTCACCGCCCTCAACTCTGCACAAAACTCCAAATCCACCGACCACAGCCCATACCCAACCAAACACCACCCCAACGCCTTCCACGTCCGCCAATTCCAATCCCGACTCTCTATTTCCGGCAGCGCGGGCCGCATAAAATGAAACGTCCACTGACTGCGCGCCAACACCCCCAGCAACGCACCGACGAAGGCAAAAACCTGGTAGATAATCTTCCCCGACCAGAGGTAGAAAGCCGAGAAGGAGAAATAGGCCACGGCCAGTGCGATACTGATGGCGCGGGCGCGGGTGGGGGACTGCCGGGCGGTGAGGGAGGCTTGGAGCATGGACCAGGTTAGGCCGAGCATGGAGAACTCGTCGACGAATTCGAGGGTTTGGCGGAGGGTGGCGTGGAAGAGAAAGGAGCCGATGCCGAGGATTAGGAGGGAGAGGGACATAAAGTCGGGTTTGGGGTTTAGGAGGCGGGTGAGGAGAGGTTGGGGTTTCGTGGGCGGGGGGTAGATTGCGCGGAGGGCGAGATGGACTGTTGTGTGAATTAATTAGTAATTATTATATTTCTATGTTTTGGATGATCGATTTAATAGACATGAGGGTTGTGATTGGTTTGGGGACATACTGTAAGCATAATTGCTGAGTGCATTGATGAACTCGGCGAGGTAGAACGTCACGGCGTAGTCTTCTTCGCAGAAACTATTGTGCAGCCGAGGTTAGCAACACTGCATGAATGATATCTCGAGTTTTGTAATTACTCGAGACTTGTATCGCTAAACTCACTTAGCGCGACTAGTGGAAGCGCCCCAGACCCCGCTGTCCGAGTACGGGTCGCCCGAAAATTTAATGTTATGGTGTCCCATTGTGGTCCTGCATGCGCGGGTACCCGTGGAGTGTGTTTGTTGTGAATTGAAAACGCCGAGAACGCGGCGCTCCGGTTTTCAAAGTTTGGGGTGTGCTGACCAGAAAGGAAACTGCTTGTGAATTTGTTTGCGTGGGCTGGGAGGCTGGGCCGATTGGGCGGAGATAGAATGGCTTGATCAACCCTAACCCTGGTTTCGGGGAAGATGTCCAACAAAGCTTCAACAATCCATCATCCTATCTGTTCACCACTGCTCGGCTCACGCGCTTGGGGGAATCAATCATGAAAATGATAACTTGTGTTGGATTTGACAATTGCTAGTGTTTTCTGCCTTTTCTGCTTGTCCCTCTTTACCCCGTCTATTTCCCCATGGTCCCTCTTGAATTGCGGGCATCATACGCTTCGCCGTTGTATCCTCGACGTTCTGCTTGCCTGGGTTTGACATTTGATGCGCTAGGCGGCGGATTGATCAAAAGTCTGGCCCATCGAGTCGTCCGAAAGTCCGAAAAGGCAAGTGAAAAAAGCTTTGACCGCTGCCAAAAGCATGGGCTTAAAAGTCTGATTGGAGCGCGCCTGACGTCACGTGCGACACCAAGTGCGCGGCACTGGGGTCACTTTTGGGGCGATTTGGAAAACCGAGACCCGACAAGCAACACTTTCCGCATCACCCGCAACCCGCGACTAAACCGAGACGTCACGAACGAGACCCCCGCGCGGTCGAATCCCATCTCCTCAGGCGATATCATCCCATTCCCTCCGATTAATAGCAGCGCGGAGTATAGGCTGCCGGAATGTGTGCCACGCGTTAAAGCAACGCGCATTAAAAGCACCGCAGCATTTCCATCGATTCCATCATCGACTGCGCGCGACCCGAAGCATCGCGAAATTAAACCATCAAAAAATCGCCAGCCCAACAACCTCCCGTCCGCCCACCCCCCTCACAGACCGTGGCGCCAATCCATCCCCCTCAGAGCCGCGGCGGTCCCCTCGGTTCCCCGCGGCCCGGTTTCTGGGGCATGAACCCGTCGGCGACCCCTCACACGCCGCTCGAGAGACTCCTCCTGTTTCGCGGAATCACCCAGTACGGCCTCGAAGACGCCGACTTTGCCCGCCTGTCCGACGAGCTGAAGAACAATGGCCTGGTTAAGCATGGGAGCACCTACGATGCGGGCCGCCTTGCCCCGGACGCTCTGCGCGACTTGTTCCTGCGTCTGCTGCGGGAGGAGCTGAAGGCCGAGAGTGAAAGACTCGAAAGGATCGAGAGGAGTGAGAAAATACCTGGGGCTGAAGGGGCTTCGTCGCCCGCATCGAAGAAACGGAAGCTACAGTCTTCGCCGCCTTTGACATTGAAGGACGCTCGCCGGCACATCAAGGACATCGAGACGGCCCACGCGAAGCTGTACAATGCGTACATGATCCATACGATCGAAGAGGTGCGGGAGTTTGAGGAGCAGTTTATCCAGGTGCAGGGTGAGATTGGCCAGCTGGAAAAGCTGGGTGTGCGGGAGTCGCAGGCGGCATCGAGGTCGCAGAGCCCGAATGGCATTTCGGGACCTGCGAAGCAGGAAGCAGCACGGGCAACGAACGGAACTGGTCCGTCTCCGGGGGCGTCACCTCGTCCGCCGCAGGCCGCGGTTGCGCAGCCTGGGCCCCAGCAACCATTGCGGCCGCTGCAGCCTTTGCAGCCACAGTCAGCGGCGCCACAAGCGCGGCCAGATACAAAGGGGGTGCCTTCATCGTCACAACCCACGGCATCACCCGAGAAGCCGCCCCCGGCTCTTCCGGACGCTGTCCGCTCTCCACGGCCACCACAGTCTGTGCCTACGCCGCGGCCGGTCCCGGGCCAGCCGACCCAACACCCTCCGAACGGTGCGCCTCAGGTCCTTCAAGCACCACAGGGAGCGCCGCCATTTCAACCTCCGGCTGCTGTCTCTGAGAGTCTGCAGCGGCCGGATAGCGGAGCGGGACCACGACCACCTACCGGAGTGTCAGCGAACGGTCAACCACATCTTGAGGGGCAGCTGAAGTGGGAACCCCCTTATCAACCGACTGGTCCTCTGCCGCAAGGGAACGCCTTTCCGGCACCCCCTCAAGGTTCGCGACCACAACAACCACCCTCTGGGCCGACACAAGCGCAAGCACCGGCTGGTCGGCCGTTACCTCCGCAGCATGTCTTGATCCCCCCACAAGCAGCCGGCCAGCTTGCTGCTCCGTTGCAGTCCCCAACAGGGAGGCCGTCTGCGGATTCGACTGCAGGTCCCAGACCACCCCACACGCCAGGGCCAGCTCCGCCCCATGCTCATCCGCAATATGCCGGTCATCCGGTCCCGGCAACCGGTACTGGTCCTGCGACTCCTGCCCACCCGAAGACACAAGTACGCCCTCCTACAGTACCTCCAGGCCCGGTACGGAGTCCCGCAGTTGCACCATCGTCGACCGGTCCGGCTGCTGTTCCACCTAAGCCAAGTCCGAGCCCACGTCTCGCTGCTCCGCAACCTCCGTCAGTCCTCCAGCCACCACCGCAGGACCAGCAACGCCTTCCGCCACGTAGTGGTCCGTCACCGGCCCCGGTTTTGGCTGCTGGTGATGCGGGCCAACGCTTCAATCCTCCACATCAGCCCCAACCCCAGGGCCCACGACCCGCGGCTGTGGATCGCATCCACCCCCGGTTGCCCGCTGCCTCGACGCCGACGCCGGCTGCGAGGTTCAGCCCAGCTCTGTCCGCACCCCAAACCCCGGCCATGACTATTCCACCGAAATTGGCCCGGGGCAGCGGCACCAAGTGGGTGTCGGGCTCAACACCCTCAACTCCTCAGCTGGGCGCCGAGTTCCGCTTGGGATACGAGGACGTCCCCAGCCCGGCGTTTGAACCGCCCAGTCCGATCATGCGACACTTGCCGCCCCCAGTAACCAGCCCGAGCGGCCCCTCGAAGCAAAAGCCAGGACGGCCTCATGCTCCGCACAAGACCCAAGGCGCCTCCACCTCACAACCAGGTCCACGGGCAGCAGCATCGCAGCCGTTCACGGCCCGGGCCAAACCAGCAGCGCCCGAGGCAGAGACACCGAAAGTCAAACACGAGGTTACCACTCCGCGGCCATTGGCCGATACCGAGGACACCACAGCCGACGAAAGCGTCTCCGCACGCCCTCATCATCACCCATCCCGTGCACCCAAGCGCAAGCGGGAAGAACTCACGCCCACGCCGGGCCACACCCCACGCGCAAGCCAGCACCTCCGCAACGATTCCCTCCCTTCCGATCTCCTCACTTCCACAGCTTCTGGTCCAACCCCGGTCGCCTCCCCGCCCAAACTCGTCCTCTGGACCCGCTCCTTCAACAAAGTCTGCGGCTCCGCCATGGAACAAATCGTCCACCACCGCTCTGCCAACATGTTCGCCGCCCCGATCCGCGAACGCGACGCCCCCGGCTACCACAAAGTCGTCAAGCAAGCTCAAGACCTCAAATCCATCCGCGCCGCCATCAGTCACGGCAACCGTGCTGCTCACGCCGCTCACGCTGCCGCTGCTGCCTCAAACCCCTCTTCTGACAGCAACAACACCACCGACGGCGGCGGCTCTTCTTCGTCTTCCGCCTCCACGGGAAGCAGTGTCTGGCTCCCCCGCACCGAAGACCTCGTCCCCCCGCGCAGTATCATCAACTCCTCCCAACTCGATCGCGAACTGGCGCATATGTTCTCCAACGCTATCATGTACAACCCCGATCCGCATCACGGTCCAGGACCGGCGTTTGTACGGGATGAAGATGAAGACGAGGAGGTTGATACTATTGGTGGGGGTAGTGGGGCTGGTGGAGGGGCTGGTGCTGGTGATGGTGGGGGTGTGTTGGGGTATAAGGTGGATGAGTTTGGGGTGGTGAACGATGCGCGTGCGATGTTTGTGGAGGTGGAGAAGTTGTTGAGTGAGTTGCGCTCGGCGGAGGTGAGGAGGGGTGGGCCCCCTGGTGCCTCTGGCCCTGGTACTGGTACACCTGGTATCGCTGGTGGTGGCGGTGGTGGGACGGGGACGAGTACGGGACAGGCGAGTGTGTTGGGTGGGAATGCGGGTGCGGGTGGTGAGACTGGTAAGGAGGAGGATGAGGATGGAGGTGAGGGAGAGGATGGGGAGGAGGGGGTTGGGGGGGTGGTGAAGAGGAGGCGGCTTGCAAGGGGGTAGGTTGGAGTTAGGTTCGGTGCTTGGGTGCTTGGGTGGGTAGTCGTGATACTTGGTGATGAGTGGGTGATGAGGTGGGTTTTGGTCGGTGGGTGTGTATACTTGAGCTGTGAGGTTAAATATAGTATTTTGAACCACTTTAGATACGTGGTGAAACTGTGGAATTTGGTGCTTCTCGCCATGCTGGTTGCCAGTTAATTATCTCTGAATCATCTCTGGCTCACACGTACGCTTTAGTAAAGAGGAGGCCCCACTGAATTGTCGTACTCATCAAGGATTTAACCAATAACAACTTAACATTCTTAAGATGTTAGGATGTTGGCTAATGCAGATACAATTGTTCTCGTTGCCGGATTAGTACTCAGGTCGGTGAGGACTGGGGAATCCCCGGTGTTGTATGTTTTTGCCGTTGTTTCTTTGTGAAAGACCAAAATGTCTTATCTTCCCCGGTTTTTATGTGCTGAGGTAGTCTACGCTCCAACAAACCTATTACCTTATCTCTGGATCACAGCCAGTTTTCCGAAGGTCATAGATGGCTACGCCACAGAGTGGCGTGGATCCACCCCAGAAGAAGTACTTGTAGGTCCTCCCGGTTTCGGCTAGTTCAACCTAGGCATCAAGGCCGATTTAACGAGGGATTCAAGGCTAGTTCAACAACGGCCGTATTAAATCGGCCTCGATGCCCTCCTTGCAACGCAATGCCCGCGCAATTTGATGGTCGGTTTGAGCCCTAGGTAGTCCTTATAATGCAATACCCGTATGCGATTCAATCCCTCCATGACAAAAGTCCCGAAAATGTTCAGAATGGCCTCAAACCAGTGTTTGCGGTTTACCCTCTACAGCCTCTGATTGGCCGGATCAGAGGGTGGGGCAAGTGCGACGAGCACCGCCACACCACACAACCGGTCTGAGCTCCTGAGATAAATTGTAGTTAGTCCATGCCCTTATCCTCCGTTATCATGACATCCTCCGTATTCATATACCACTGTTTACAGTACCTATGAACCGAAGGAGTAGCGCTATAGAAGGGCTGATTTATACCTATGTCTTCTAGCTACAAGGCTACTATATCGGTATGGGAATTACACTAAATTACATAGCTTAACCACAGGGTTCAACTGCTTCTGTGAGGAATCTGGAGGAATGACTTTATCAATGAAACAAAGTGTTCCTTCTTCACTCCTTCCAATGTACCTTGTATTTTGCAATTGCAATCCAAGAACCTCATTAGGAAGCTTCACTTCAATAAAGCTGAGCCGGCCACTCCTGCTCCCTCTACTGTGTGTTCCTTACCATCTACATATCTAACACGCTCATTTGAATGAATTGAAGAATTTGAGAAGGAACACTTTGTTTTACTGAAGCTGAGACGGCCACTCTTGCTCGATCTGTTGCTGTTGTTGTGTGAGCCTCACCATGTATATATCCAACATGCTCATTTGAATGAATTGAAGCAGTCGAGAAGGAACACTTTGTTTTAATGCAGCTGAGACGGCCACTCTTACTCGATCTGTTGTTGTGTGAGCCTCACTATCTATATATCCAACATGCTGATCTTCATTTCCCACGTCCTCTTTCCCCACGCCTAACGGAGCCCAAAGATTACGAATTCAAAAGCTAGCGTCATTTCCTTTCTATGCTCAAACCAGCTCATAGTTGAGAGCAATGCCTCCCAAGAAGGACAAGGAACCAAAGGGTTTCTCCCAGCCCCCTCAGCCATCAACACCCTTGGCAGGGACATCCGGATCCCAGGAATCGGCGCCAAAGTACCGCTTGCAAGATCAAACCGCGTCACCACCTAACCCTACCCCCCTACCCGTACCCCAGCCGGTTGGGCAAGATCAACGGTGCCCCCCGACAACGCCGCTTCGACAGGACCCGTCTAAACCACCCGGCAACGGTAAGCAGGGGAAAAGGAAGAGAAGGACGTCCCCGAAAACCCCCGAAAACCTCATCGAGCCAGAGGCTTCGACTGCAGCATCCCCGGTAGCCGATAATTCGCCCCCGAGGATACTAAAGCCCCCGCCGTCCGATAACACCTTACTCCCGCCTCCGCAGCTAGCTGAGGCAAGACAGACAACGACATCCCGACCCCCTCCTACAATCATCGATGCTTTTGAACAAGCTCTACCCCCGGTTCGACTAGCAACAGACTTCGGTACCGAGTTGGGAGGACACGAATCCAGCATGCTCGTGAAATCGACAGTCCCGCCGCCATTTTGGATTGCCAGGAAAGCAGAACATTACCTCGAGCTTGCCGATTGTTATCTCTCCACTCCCAAGGTCAGGGCTTACCTAAGTAATCATTACCTCCCATCTCTAGAGCCTACGTTCCGCGTCAGGAGGGAGGCTGACGTCGTGACGTTTACCGCGACTCACCTCACACACGCCGCGAACTTCGCGCTGGGTGGTGCCGTGTTTCCTGGGGAGGTTGAGATGCTGTCGGAGTATCAGCGGGGCCAATGCCGCCCTGATTGTATCTGGAGGCTCGACAGCACTGGTGGCGATGAAAATAGCGGTGATGATGCGGTGAGTGGGAGTGGTGGTCGCAAGCAGAATAAGCAACAGAGGAAAAGGACTGGTCCTGTTTTCGCCGTCCTGGAACTCAAGATCACAGGCGCTTTTAACGTCTGCGATTTCGACAATTCGAAGGTCGAGGAGAGCAACCTGTCTAAAGGGAATCCGAAACGAACCCAGATCGAGGGCGAAATTTTGTCACCCATGAAGCAAATCACGACATACGGGCAGAGCGAGAACTTCGACACTCAATATGTCGCCTGTTTCGACGGAAGGACCCTCTTTCTCGGGGTCTTATTGCCTGGCCCAGAGTCCACCACCGCCCCCTTCATCCGCGGCACCGTGCTCTCTTGCCAGGGCGGGCTCGCCGAAAACGGCAAGGGGCATGAGTACGCCAGGAAAGCGCTGCTCGGCTGGCTGATTGAAGCCCGGCTGGAACAGCGGGCCGACAAAAACCACCATGTTCCCCGGAAGCTTGAACCCAGGCCACTCCGTCAGGCCAAAGAGCGACCAAACATTACTAGGTGAATGAGGTTGGCGGAGACCGACTTCACTGCGATGGTGACAGAAGGAGCAGGCCTATTTGTGATGACTTTAATGTTTATCCTTTGTAGGTTCGTGACTCGTCACCGCTTGGGGTGGGTAGGCCGGGGAATGAAAGCTTCGTTTCAGCTGACACTGGTTTGTCGACGTGATTTAGGTATCAGTTGCTTCGCTCCGACGAGGTGTTGGGCGAACGATAGACCTTCCTCAAACGACATCTGGATCGGCTCTCGTCATCTTGTGAGAGACGGGACTGGGAACCCGCCACAGAGGCCGCAGAGGCCGCAGACACCCCCCGAGGGGGGCAGGATGCCGTATTCACCGAATTTGCCGCTTTCGCTTCTGGCACCTTCGCAAGCCTTGTCAACGAGCGCCGACGTGATAGAAGCTTCGCCACCCTCCACTACCCCGAGATCAGGGAACGCATCTCCGAGGTCTACAACGCACACCCAGACACCTTGGGGTGGGTTTTTGGAGATTCACCGAGGGTCAACATCGTCAGGTGGATGAAATCGCCCGACTAGCTGGGCATATATTGGGTGTCGGGCCACGCGGGCTTAGGGAAGTCGACGCTAATGAAGTTCCTCCTGAACCACGTCAGCTCGCTCAGCGCGCTGAAGCAATGGGCCGGCGGACACCGCCTCATCGTTGCGAACCATTTCTTCTGGAGCACTGGGACCCCCGTCCAGAAGTCGCAGGAAGGCAGGCCTCCTGCGGTCTCTGCTTTACCAGATCCTGACCCAGGACCCGAGCCTGATGCCCCAGCTCTGCCCGGCGCGCTGGGCCTCGGGCCCGTTCACCGAGCAGCCCCTGGACCCCTGGGACCGGACGGAGGTCTGCGACACGCTGCTGGCTCTCTCACGCACCCCGGCTAACGAACCGCCGCCAGCCGCTCACTCACGACGCATCTGTATCTTCTTCGACGGACTCGACGATTACCGCGACGACCACCGGGAACTGCTGGGCCTCCTGTTCAAGGTATCACGGTCCCCACACTTCAAGATCTGCGCGTCCAGTCGCCCCTGGATCCAGTTCCACCAAGCGCTCCAACAAACGGAGTGGACGCTTGCCGTCCAGGACCTGACGCGTGACGACAGCCGGCGGTACGCCAACACCAAGCTCTGCCCCACACAGCCAGCCTACCTCTGGATGGAAAACCACGACCCAGCCATAGCGGACGCCCTTGCCGAGGAGATCTGCCGGCACACCCAGGCATGTTCCTCTGGGTATTCCTCGCCGTCCGCTCGCTGCTCAAGGGGCTCGCCAACGGCGACGGCTTCCGCGACCTGCGCAGCCGCCTCGAGAAACTCCCTTCCGATACGGATGCCTACCTAACTTCACCCTGATGCTCGACACCATCGACACGGTCTACCGGCAGCGCCCGGCGCGCATCTTGAAGAGCCTGACAGACGCCACGACGCCGTTGCCCGTTCTACTATTCCACTTCTTCGACCTCGAGGAAGAAGACGCCGATTACGCCACCGGGAAGTCTCTGCAGCCGGTGCCCGAGTCCCGCGTGCTGGCTACCGTGAAGCCGAGATGGTACCAGCTCATCGCGCAGTGCAAGGACCTGGTCAAACTCAACTGTGACCCGCACGAACCGGGCATGCTCCGTGACCGGGTCAGTTTCCTGCACCGCACGGTGTCCGACCTTTTTCGCACCGAGTCGATGGATTCGCTGCTGAACGCCCGCGTGGGGGTGGGCTTTGAGCTGAGACTGACGCTCTCACGCGGGTTTCTGGCTATGCTGCGGCTGATCCCGCAGTGGTGGGTGACGAGTGGGGTGATCAAGATGGACCGGATGCGGCGATTTACGCTGAGGATTCTGGTGTATGCGCGGGAACTGGAGGAGTTTGAGATAAACGCGCAGATTTACCCGGTGCTTGATTGTCTGGATGAGGCGTTGGCGTTGACTCTTGGGGACGACGGAGGGACTCTGGAATAGCTGTTTTCCGGAGACGGGATGCCGACCGGCGCTGCATGTTATGGCGAGTGCTTCGTGCTCCAGGGAGGCGGAGTTGAGAAGCCGCGGCCACGTGGTCTATTTACGTAAGGTTTGGGCAAAGAGGGGACGGATTAAGGGCTGCTTTCCACTTGTTTATTATCAGGTCGGCACTGCCCTTGGAATTACATGCAGCAGGGCTGCTATGAGATCACCATTGCCTGTAGAGAACCGCCGCCGTTTAATTCTGTCAACCCAAGTAACCCACAGCTACTCACCCGAGCAACTGATGATTAGGTGTTCTACCATAAACCTAAATGTCGATTTCTTTTCCCTTCTTTTCTGCCCCTTTGCCCGCTGGCTCCCGCCCTAAATCCTCTAGTAACTTTTGTGCTCTCGGACTACACTTGGTCCGGAAATAACAATTCAAAAAGTCGTGACTCAGCGGCGCGAACCTGGTATCGTCCCGGAAGGTAGCCACCAACCATTCAGTTGCCTGATCCGGATCCTTGACCCAGGACTCCGGCATCCAGTGTTTCCATAGGTCACCAACCCACCCGGCGGCCACGGAGCCAAACGGGACGGCCCAATACCTCTCTATCGGGGACTCTGGCTGGGTTAGGGCATCTGGGTGGCCCGGCTCCCGTTGCCGGGGGTGAACATCACCATAGGTGGTGAACTCAAACAGCTGGGCGTGGTTGAAGTCGATGATGACGACCTTGCCGTCGGGTTTGACCATGATGTTACGCGGGTGGAAATCGTGGTTTGTGAGGAGGGCTTCCCACCAGATGATGATATCGGCTTCGATGATGTTGCGGATGACGCGGATACGGAAGGCTTCGGGGGGTAAGACAGAATAGTTTGTAGTGGTGATCGGACGTAGAGTCGGCTCTAGGGAGGGTACGGGTACTCTGGCGCGCTCTATCATGTCTAGGAGACACTCGCCCGGGACCAGCTCGATCAGAATCATGCGTACCCAACGTTGACGGGCTACCGCCGCAGGGCCATTCGGGTCCGCATCGGCATTTGGGTTCTCATGGTGGTCGTGGCCGAGATATGCAAACTGATCAACGACATCGAGTGCAAAGGTCCAGGAGCCAAAATAAGCTGGTACAAGGACTCCTCCGACTCCGGGGATTGACTGTAGATTCCGGTATGCGCAGGCCTCGATGCTGTAATCCATGTCGGCCAAGGTCATGCAATCGGGCTCCTGGTAGCTGCCGGGGTAGTCAACGCCATCGTAGATTTTCGCGATGTATTCCACTGTAGCGTCCCCGTCGAGAAAGCATGTCAGCACGTGCGCCCCACGCCTTTCAGACCCATTATCATTGTTGCGGCGTGTTTTAGAACCCGTGATGGTTAGTGAACGTTCGAGAACCGTGTCATTACCGGTACTCGGATGCTGATGACTCTCATCATCCATAGGCGGGTAAGCGAGGGCAAACTCGAGACGGTCGATTCCATACTGCTTGCGAGCTCCCCATAGGTCCCAGTCGGCAATGGGCCGCGGGTTGTCCCGATAGTGGCCATTAACCTGGAATGGTTCTGGGGGACAGTGCTTGCGGATGAGGAAGGATTTGCCTTGCCAATAGGTCTTGCCGGTGTGAGGACCGTTGGCTAACTCAAACCAGGGGTCGGTGGACGAGGACGGACTGGAAGACATGGTTGTGTGGGTGGAAAAGTTTGGAGTGGGGAAAGGAAAAGGAGAGAAGTATAGTTACAAGTAATGAGTACGAACTTGTTGTAGGTTCCTGCGGTGATGTCACCGTTTGCGCAAGTGGGTTCATGGTCCGTGAGTGGGCGGGTTGGTGTTATTTAGCTTACATACGCGCTTATCGCTTAAAACCATGCGCTCCCGCGCCTGATTTTGACTCCGTCGAACAACTGTTGAACGCGTCACCATTCCGCATCACCAACCACTGAACTTAACCTATTTCGTAAGTGAGCGAATGCTGCGCTAGGTGAGCACAAGTCCAAGCCCACATGGGCCCCGTGCTCTCTTGTTGGGCCGGACCCAACAACACCAACTACCTTACCCTAACCCTAAGTAATCGCACCACAGGGGGCTCGTCCCCAAAGCTGACAACTTGCCAGCACAGCACACATTGACTGAAACCACACCACTCATACTCAAGTTCTGTGAAAAGTCCTCCAACCGTGATTCTCTGATGTAACTAGGGGAAGAAACAGGCCATTCCAGCCCATGGAGAGGTGGGCCCATAATTAACAAAAAGACTCTGCAGGGAGAGTAAGGCAGCAGAGCAGCAGCCAGAGCCAAACAAAAAAGAGGCAGACCAAGTCCCCAGATACTTAGGTAACCTTCCCATAAAACTGAAGCAAGACTAAAAAGAATAATTTAAAAACGTAAGGCGGGACAAAAAAGAGTAAACCCATCAAAATCTCTCAAGATTCGCTCGAAGGTTAATGCATTAGACTTGAGCGAATAATTAATTAATATCTATTTTCATTAGGTACCTAGGTAGTCTGCCGCTTTTTTTCGCCGCAGCGAGTTTGAGCCACTGTAACTTGCGGACGTGATTCTGGTTAATTAATACTTGTGTAGAGTACTAACTTTCACCATCCTCGTGATGAAATCCACTGAACCATGACAAACTAACCAGATGAGGTTTTCATAGTTGGCAGATCATGGGTGACGAGGCGGAGCGAGGACGTGTTCGATTGTCCATCGGTGAGTTGGCAACAACTCGCACTGTCCAAGGCGCCAACTCTCAAATTGTCACATTCATCTAATTAGAAAATGGCATTTGTTTGTGGCTTTCAATAATAATTGTTTCTCCTAGCACCATAATCAATAAATTTCTTCCGTCACCAAACTCAGCCACGAGAAGCTTGGACCTATTAATGCTTGGTGTTGCTATTCATTTCTCTTACCCAGGTGTAACCACAAGCCAGCAGCTTTCGCCTTTGATCGGGAAAATCCCCTCGCCATAGACGGGTCCGGGGCGGTGGGTGAATTCTACGTTCCGAGCCTCGCCGAAATCGTCTCGGCGCTCCAAAACGACGCAGTGACGAGTGAGGAACTCACCAAGGTGACGAAGCCCCTTCAATCCTGGTCGCTGCTGGCAGGGTATTGATGATGCTACAGAGATATATTGCCCGTATTCAACAGGTGAACGGCTCTGTCAACGCCGTCTCCCAAATCAACCCCGATGCGCTTCATGACGCTGTGGCTCGAGACCAGGAGCGCACATCTGGCTATGTCCGAGGGTTCGTTAAGTACTCACGTACCATCAAAGCGAGAGAAACGCCTAAACTTACATTTTCTGCCTTTCTCCCTTTTTCTAGCCCGCTTCACGGTGCCCCGATTCTCGTGAAAGAGACCATGTGCACACTTGATAGAATGGAAACGACTGGTAAGCCTCTTCGAATAGCTAAGATGCTTACCGACCGGCCGCTAATGCTGGCGGTATTGTCAACAGCCGGCTCCCTTGCTCTTGTCGGCGCACGTCCGTCAACCGAAGCCGCTGTCGTCAATCGGCTCCGCGACGCTGGTGCCGTTATTCTCGGAAAGGGAACCGTAACTGAATGGAGCAATACGCGGTCATCCAACACTCCCAATGGCTGGTCCGCAACTAGCGGTCAGTGCTACGGTGCCTTCTTTGGCAAGCAAGATCCGCAGGGCTTGTCGTCAGGTTGCGCCGTTGCCATGTCCATTGGGCTGGCCGTTACGGCGATTGGGACCGAGGTGAGGAAAAGCACCCCAACGAATCATCTGGCGGAGGAGTCAAGAAGCCGAGAAACAGAAGGGCTGACTATCCTTCGAGACCTAGAGAAGCATTACTTATCCAGCGCAAAACAATGGCGTTGTCGGCCTCAAGCCCACTGTCGGACTCGTCTCCCGTGCTGGCGTCGTACCAGTCTCGAAGCACAAGGATACCGTGGGCCCCATTACCAGAACTGTGGAAGATGCAGCCCTGGTCTTGTCAGTAATTGCTGGTAAGTTGCCGACACTTTTGTGAACACCGCACCGCGCTGCTGACCGTCAAAAATTAATTAGGCCAGTGCCTTGAGGACCCTACGACCAACACCATCCCGTTCGAGAAAGTCCCGGATTTTGTCGCTGCCTGCAAACCCGACGCTCTTCGCGGCGCAAGAATCGCAGTGAGTTTCACTTAAGCTTGAGAGAACAAGGATATGACTCTAAACTTGCAGGTATCGCCGTCGGTGATGGAGCGGTATTACGATGCAGAGCTTCTCCACGCCCTAGAGAACGCTCTCCAGGTCATGGAATCAGAGGGCGCCCACATTGTTCGGGATGTGGACTTCGTGGGCTGGGACTACGGCACCACCAAAAGAGAGGAAATGCCTGCCAACATATTCCTCAAGGAAGGTTAGCTTGCAGGCTTGACATCGGCTCTGTCTCAGTTCTAATTAATTTTGTGTAGGACTGGAATCATACTTCCAAAGTCTCGCGACAAACCCACACGGCATCCACACCATAGCAGATCTGATAAGCTTCATGGAGAATACGCCAGAGGAAGAAGTTGAGAAGTACGGCATCAACGCCTTTCTCGCCGCGAAGGACGAACCGCGGGACAATTCCTCAATGGAGTTTCAAGAAGCCGTTCGTCGCATGATTGAGCAAGGAAGTGCAATCTCAAAGTTGCTCGACCAGGCGAACGGTGATGCTCTTGTTGTGCCGACAACGGCCGACATCCCCTCCGACC
The DNA here is from genome assembly GCF_033296635.1 of Dichotomopilus funicola. Classification (NCBI taxonomy): domain Eukaryota; kingdom Fungi; phylum Ascomycota; class Sordariomycetes; order Sordariales; family Chaetomiaceae; genus Dichotomopilus; species Dichotomopilus funicola. The sequence continues at coordinate 16,356 of NW_026944071.1, read as the reverse complement.
TGGGACAGAATCCTGCCATTGCCGTTCCGCTTGGCTTCTTTCCAGCCATGAGGGAGAAGACCACGAGCGTCAACCAGATGATAGCAAAAGGCCCCAACATACCGTTAGCAAATTCTCCCTCATTCCACCTGAGGAACTCTGGAGCTGATCACTCACTAGCTACTCGTTGAGCTTTGTAGGGAAGAAGTTCAGCGATGAGAAACTGATCGGAATCGCTTATGCATTTGAACAGAGCACAAACGTTCTGGCAACAAGCCAGCCTTGTGTGCGGCCAACGGGGCCCATCCTCTCGGTGTCTAATAAACTATAAAATGGCGAACGCAAGCTGTGAACGCGGAATGCGACAGTAGGGGTGGGTTGTGTTGAGGGAATTGCAGAATCAAAAGTCGGTAGTCTTGAATTATGCGTCGTGTTTGCCGTTGTATTTGCTGTAGTGCTTTCCATGACTTTTGCCATCCCCTGCTAGAGTGAGTATAGGAAAGAAAACAAAACAGTCACAATACTAATCGAGGGAGTTCAACAAGAAGATTTCAGAACATAATCGTGTTGAGAACCAGCCCAAGCTGCTATGAACCTCTAGCTAAAACCCCATCCCCGAACCAAAAGCTCAAACAACCCCCCAAAACACCCGCTGATCCCAAAAGAGTGGCTCCAGTCCTCGGCGCGCTTCGGGGACTGGGTTGAAAAGGAACGAAAGACCAAAAGCCAAAAAAAGAAAGTGAGAGTAAGAGGCAGGCGCAGAACCCTATCCTCCCCATGTTGTTTGTTTGTTGTATGCCTGGACAAGCAAAGCCAGCCAGCCATCTAAGAGCAGCGGTACGAGTTGTACTTGCCCTTCTCCATGCAGCGGCCGTTGGTGGAGAGGGGGTCCTCGATACCGTTGCAGCCCTTGCCGGTGTAGACTAGAAGGTATGTAAGTCAGTGAAGGCTCGGAAGGAGAAAGAGAGAAAGTGAGAGGGGAAAGGTAATGACGTACCCCTGGGGTTCAGCATGCCGCCGGTGTTCCAGAAGAAAGCGGCAGTGGCATCGTCCAGGTCGTAGCACCGGCCCGAGACGGGGGCGGCGTGGTAGAGGATGCTCTTGTCGTTCTGGCTGTAAGTTGGGAAAAGTGGTTAGAGGCATGTTTGCAAGTGTTGGATCCAGAAGGTAGAAGGTAAATACTTACCAGTCATCGAGAGAGCTGTACTGGTTGAGCTTGGGCGCGTCACCCAGGACCGAAGGAAGGAGAGCAGCGGCGACGACGAAAAAGATCTGGGTCTTCATGTTGATGGTACTGGTGGTTACTTGGTTAAGTAATTGAAAGTGTTGTAGACGTGATTGTTAGTGTTGAAGGAGTGTTTGTTAGTGTTGTAGTTGCTGTAGTAGCTGTGACTGTTGAATGAATGCTGATGTTGTGATGCTGAATGGAAAAATAAACTGACTTGCCCCGACCGAAGTCTTCTCTTTATACACAATTCTCGTCGGCAACGTTGTCCTTGGAGTCCTCGGTTCACACACCTCAAACACCAAAACCTTTACAGCCAAACTCCAAACCCGACATCGTGAGCCTCGCTTTCAACGTTTTACCCGCATCGCCCGGTCATCCCCAGACCCAACGGCCCCAGGACCCGATGACCGCGGGTTGCGTCGTGGGCTGCCGAGCCCAGCAGCCTCACGACCCCAGGCTGCTGGTCAGAGTTTCTCGCTTAATGGCTTGGGCATCACCAAACAAGCCATTTGATGATAACGTGCCTCCTTCGCCTAATCCTCTTACCTACCTATTAGGGCGATTATTTTCTAGCATAGAACTCAGAAACGCCAACAAACGCAACCCGTATTACCACATCTCTGCCCCCTGTTAGATTCAAAGGTCTAGACTCGATAGTGAGAGACGTGTGTTGGTGGTGACTGCTTGGCGCTTGACCGAACCATTCAGATTTCATCCAAGGGCCGAGTGCAGTACATCAGGCATTTCTGCGCCACAGGCAGCAACCTAGAGATCAGATACACACCGGAATGAAAAGTACTAGAGCTGCAATAGCCTGTTAACATCAGTGCTAACTGGTAGCACTAAATCGTGGTACTATCGTAAGTAGTGGGGGCTAAAAAAAGGGGCACGTAAAACTCCCCTTCGGACTTGCGGCCGGATTCAGGGGCCATAGGCAGAAGACCAAATTACACAACCGAGACCAACCGACAGACCATTACCGCCTAGTGGAATCCTATTCTGACTCTTTAGACCGACTACTCGGATACTAAAGCTTACCTACCAGACCTATCTAGGTAGCTAAACACGCAGCGAAACCTTCTCTCAGCGGGTGCCTAGCAGTGCGCATTCGCTTATCGCCTATGTTGTCATTCTCCTCATTCCTATTGGCAAACACCATCGCATTCATTGCTATGGCCTGGGTTAAGTCTAAGCCAGCCTCGGAATGTTTGACGCAGACATGTCGCCGGCCTTGAATGCAGTGTTTGGGCGAGTGCGAGTCATGGTGAGCCGGGTAATCAATCAAGCTGTCATGGAATTCTGTTTGATAGGACGACAGACAATATTGCAACATGGCGGTAAATGCTTAACACTACTCAACATCTTCAATAAAGGTTGCTAGGTAGTTAGGTAGTTTTCATCATCCCACAGTTGTCTAATTGATCGTTGGGCTTTTCGGTCTGCGCCACCGAGGTTAAATAATACCAGGTAGTCTTGCTCTGGCCAAAAAAAGCGGCAGACTAAGTCCTTGGATCGGTGGTAACTTACTTTTTACAGAAGTGAAAAAAGACAAAAGGAATGAATCCAGAAAGTAAAAAAACGACAAAAGAGACTCAATCAATCACAATCTCTTAAGATTTGATTGAAGGTTAATGGATTGGACATAACTAGGCTATCTGTTTTAGTCTGCCGCTTTTTTTGGCCACAGCGAGGTAGAGTATCAAAATACGCCTGAAGGGTTTAAGAATGCCACTCGCTGCGACCGACTTATTGTGCCGAGAGGCTGGATGCTTCAGTTATTACACCCAGGACTGTGATGGGTATAGCAAGGTTCCGGTACTGATTAATGACATCAGCGAAGTTAGCAGCCATCAGTTGCAACCCGGCTACCTTACCGAGGTTGCACGTACCTGAGCGCCATAAAAGCCAGTGACCACTCTCCCAGGTCCAGCAATGACCACCCTTTCCTTGATCACGCTCTTTCGAGATCGTTGTTTTCTACCGGTTTCACACGTTCTGCCCCTGTTCGTATGAATCTAGTGTAGAACAATGACTGTTAGCGGTGATGCGCAGACAATTTGTACGAACGAATGGTTGCTGATAGGTACTTGACCCAACCCAAATCTCCAGCTTCTCGGCACCAATTTGGACCTCTGTCCTCGTACACCTGACCAATTTCCACCCTGTCTATCAATTCTCCCCCGGCCCCGTCAATGTTAAAATCAACAAACTCTGTAAACTCGGTATTCTCCCAGCGCCCAAAACTCCAGCATTCAACGGGGACGTCAATGTTAAAACTGAACTCGATACGTTGCAAGCCGCCCCCGCGCACGGTCAGTTTCGTCAAATGCTGTAAGTAAATCCCTCCCGGTCCGCCAAAACGGGACAAAACAGTGGTCGAAAGCCCCAACCGTACAGAGATGGGGCGGGAAAGGCTTCTTCGTTAAAGTCGAGACTTGGCGGTGGAAGATCTGGGTACCATATTCCGTGACGCCGCAAGAGGTTATTATCAAAACGGGGCGTCGGAGGGTGGGGAGGGTGGCCAACAGCAATAGCAATGTTGACAACTTTGAATCCCTATTGCAAAGTTAGCCGACAAAGTCCGACCTTGGAGTAGAAACCTTGAAGGGCTCACACACATCAAACCCGAGCTCTAATTCCGCGATGGGAGTTCCCACAGCTAATCGCTCCGTCTTGGGTACATCGTGTGTACATCCAAGCCACTTTGAGACCGATCCTAACTTTGTGTCCACGCATTGGAGACCATGGATCCCGTCCACACCCACTGCCACATTGAACCCCGCCAGCTTGTTCGGAAGTTCAGCAGATGACTGCGCGTCGAAATCACCATACCCCAGCCGTAACACAGCTCCCGTCATCGAAGTCAGTGATATGCCTGCAATATAACCCCAGTCCGTGAGGTGCACTGTGGAGACAGCGACATGTGAGATGCCCGCAGGGACAACCACTCGCTCGCTGTGGAGCCGGCGGCCAGCCTTTCCCAACTGGCAGAACTCATTAGACTCATGGGATATGAACCCGCCGACAAATGCCCACGACGGATCCTGGGCCTCCTCCTTGTCGGTCGTTTCAGACGGCCGCTGCCAAGGAGTGGGCAAGGGGCAAGGAACTTCGTTCCAGCGTAACGCCAGGAGAGGGATGATGCCCTGAATAAGGGACCAGATTCGTTTCCGGTTTTGGAGCCCGGGCATGCGGTGGGCATTAGTCGTACAACGGTATAGCCAGCGCCAATCCGGAGGAGACGTACGCTTCGGGCGCGCATCATGGGCATGAACCTCAGACAGCCAGGACCTGTCCGAGTTTCCTTTAAAGCGGGATACCCAGAACTGTTGGCTGTCGTAGATGTGCCAGAAACGTCTCGAGGCAAGCCGGAGGTTCAATGCATCTGCTGTCGGTAGATAACGGGCGATGAGCGAGCATAGCTCAGCCGGAAGTGAGATGAATGGGTCCTCGTTGGATGAGGTATTAGGTTGCGAGCCGAGAAAAAGTGACGGTGAGACCCTGGGAGGGTGTTGAGGGTGTTCAGCCAAAATGTCATCGAGTTCGTAGGGTGCGCGAGGGTCCACATCGTAGATGGGAGGGTATCTTTGCCCATGCGGAAAGTGGCGATTAGCAAAACGCGGCTCCCACGGGAAGAAGTTATCCCTTTGAATGGCTAGTCCCCCGTAGTCATGACCCCAGTTCAAGCTGTCTCCGGCCATAGAGAGCGGAATCGAATTGCAGACCTCCCACACCCTATGGATGGGAACAATTTGTGCCAAGTGATACGCTTTCTCCAACAGTGACCAGCAAACTTCGTGAAACACAAATCCACGCCGGCCATCCACCTCAATATCCGTCATGGCCCCAAATTCATCGGTCGCAGGCTGGACATAGCCTGGGTCATCGTACCGGGCGTTAGGGTTCGGAGGGGCAATGAAAGCTGCCAACACAGCGTCATTGTAAATGCCGACTCCGGTGAGGACGTAGCCCTCGGGGCCCGAATAAACTGTGGGAACAGAGATAAACATGAGACAGCGTTCGATCAACTGCCAAATGCCTGTGGAGGTCGTTACTCACCGGCGCGAAATTCACGCCGCTACGTCGGCCAGAATACAAAACCGGCGAGAATCCTCCATCCGCAAATGGGACACGAGGAAATCCGGGGACTCATGCTGTATTGCAGCCAAGTTGACCAACGTTAGTGGGACGCGAAGCAAAGACTCCAGACCTAAGTACCGGTCGGCGGCGGCATATGATGAGAGGTCTACGGGGTCCAGGACCAGGCCGCACGACTCGATATTCTAAACCCCGATACCTATTTTTGCGTCGATGTTGGTTGTCGCTGGTGGGGCGTTGTTGGGTTACCCCTCGATCATCGGTGTTGGTTGGGACCAGGACAAAAATAGAACCTGAGGGCAAACAAACAGTGCGCGAGTGCCCCCCACAGGGACTCGAATGAGCAGTGAGATTTTTGACCCTTTTGTTTTCCAGTTTTTCGTATGGACATATCATTCATCCCAATCATTGTCTCAACAGAATGCGACTTTGTTACGGGCAAACTGGGGTGATTCCTTGTTGGCCTTTCGGACTTGCCCAGAAAATAATTATGTCACACAATCTATGCTATGATCGCTGATATACCCTAAACGCCTGAAAGATCCCAAGTCCAAACTGCTGATTCTCAGTCCTTGATATTATCCGGATGCCATGGACAACCTTCCTTGTGCGCGCTGTTATCACTCTCCAGAATCTCCTTGTGACTCGCGAGACAATCCCAACAGAAGCCGTGCTTGCACTGTGTACCTGTTCGGGGTAAGACAGTCAGCGAAATCGGTCAAGTCAAAGGCATTATACTATGACGAGAAATGAATCATATATTAGAAGCAGAACTTGCCTCACTTGATGACTCTGCAAATGTAGGTTTCCTTCGTGAAGTTGTTCCGGCTCTCCGCCCATCCATCTGGCTACCCATCTCTCGTCTCGTCCTCGTATCACGGTCGGTCTCATCACCTTCTCACCCCCATACAACGGATACTATGGCTTGGCTGCCATGTGGCGTTGCAACCCCAACAGAATTGATACCGGCACCGGATACCTGTAAAAAGGGAAGACGGAGGAGTAATGGTTGGTTTCCGTTTCATCAACGTCATCTTGCGATGGGAAAGGATGGGGCTCGATCCGTCGATAGATGGTCGGATACAACGAAGGCGGTTGGTCACGACCACCAACTATTCCACTTGGAACATAGTTTTGGTGGTTGAATGGTCCAAGTTCTGCAACGGATTTATGGGGAAGGAAAGAGAGCTTACACGTCATATGAGCACTGCAAGATAATTATGTGTCAGCCTCATGAACAACGCAACTTGCCAAATAGGATGACAGCGGGGAGTAAATAAAAAAGAAACAAAATACTTACCACCCCTGATTCTTCTCAATCGGTGCCTGACAACCTGGGCACGGCTTCGTGGTCGTGCCCACCGTCCTTGAACTCGCCTCCTCCTCTCTCTTCTTCCTGGCTGCCGCCTCCCGCATCTCCCTCTCCCTGGCTTCCCTTTGCTCACGCGCCGCCCTCTCCCGCGCTTCTTCCTCCTCCCTCCTTGCCCTACGTCCCCGTTCGGCGCGCTCCTCTGCCTGATCCGCAGCCACCAAGCTCTGCGCGAACACGCGGTCGGCATCCTCCTGTGCGCGCCGCGCAGCAGCGGCCTCCTCCGCCTCTTCATTGTCGAGATCGAAGCGGCTGCGGAAGTTGGCTGGGTCGGCTTGGAGTAAGTCATACTCCTCGCAAGTGAGGTTTTCGTGCCAGGCTACACGGTGGTTGAAGCACGATCGGTGGGAACAGAGACGGCAGGTCACAATGGGGGAGGCTGCGCCGGATTCGTGTTCTTGGCCATAGCCGCAACCAGAAGTACACCAGAGGAAGGTTGGGGAGGAGGAAATAGCTGAGCGGAAGGAGAGAGTTTGGTAGCTAGACAACAAATGTTAGATCTCCGTTGGTAACCTCACAAGTGGATACTGATTGGGGACGTACCGCTCCTTGGTCTCCTCATCCGCGAACCGCTGCACATCATCGTACTCCAAAGTGGCCCGACACTCCGGACACTTGATTTCGTCCCACAGTTTACTGGTGAGGTCACTTTTGATCGACATCTCAACACAGACTAAACATGTTGTTGGATCGTGGTCGCAGGCTTTGGTGATGCCTGCTGCGGGGAACTCCGACACTGGCTTGGTATCCGTACAAACGATGCACTCGCGGTCTCCACTCAGAACATCCGGCAACCGTCGCTGGTTGGTGATGACGACCGAGGACGTCTCATCCGCGACCTTGTATCTTTGCCCGAATCTAAAAGCAGGGTTAGGGGGGCATCAACGACAAAAGTTGCATTGGGGTGCTTACCCAAGCTCGTCAGGGGCTGGGGTGTTCGGCGTATCGACGGGCGCAGCCTTCGCAGTGCTCCGCAGATATGCAACTGTGAGGGCATTCTGCTTGTTGTCGATGGCAGCCGCATATGGGTTGGTCGACCGGCTGGACTCCGACCGTGCTGTGCTAACTTCTCTCGAGGGGGGCACCTTGTTGGTTCTTTGCTGCTGCGTTTCGAGCTTGTACTCTCCTTCCCTTCCCCTGTCCTGGCGCTCACATCCGTTTGTCCCACCATTGTTAGAGGACGCACTGGCGGAGGAAGCAGGCGACAAAGGGGGCGGCATAAGGTCCCGGAACAAAGACCTCGCCGCAGGGGGGATCGCGTTGATGAGCTCTTGAACAGGATTACTCCCTCCATCCGCAGCCCTGCCCGATGCTTCGCTGTCGTCGTCATCCTCAAACCCTTTTAACAGGGCCGCGTTGAAACCCCAGAACCCAGATACCGTTGATGTTAAGTTTGGAAGTTCTGGCGCGGCCGGTTGTGGTTGTGATTGCGGAGGCCGTTGTGCTAGTCCACGTTGCGATTGTGTGTGTCGTCCTTCTCGTCCCCTCGGCGTCACCCGTGTTGCCCGCTGCTCCGGTTCTTTGTCCCCTTCCCATTCTGCTCCAAGCATCGCCGGGTTGATGGGGCCATAAAACCTTGACGCCATGATGTGTTTGCCGTTTCTCAGGGTCGTAGGTAGTCACGATCGGATAAGTGCTGTTGTCGTTGCGTTTGGGACACTATTATTCCCTGCGCTTCAAACGTTAGTCTAGCGCTCCCTTTATCTCGCCGTGCCCGTCAAATAATGGTAGGCCACATCTCCCAAATTCCCGATGCCAATTTCATAGTAGCTGAGGAAGACAAGTCAAGGAAAGTGGACGAAGCGAGTGAGATACCACGGCTGGCATGTATTCATTGGGCATCCGGTATGACACGACACCAGCTCATGGTTTCATGCCCCTCCGTTCAATTGTTCTAGAAAGATAGGGCGTAAGGAAAACCATACGTGTCGTTCGAACACCACCGGTTCACGGTCTCACGTGAGTATCAATCGAGCCGAGAATATCCACAAAAAGTTGGTCAAGCAAATGGCAGGACCGGCAAAAGCGATGAGTCGACGAGTCAAACGGGAGGAGCGGTGATGACAAAGCGACGAGAGGGACACAGGGCGGCCACTGGGGAAGATCCAGCACACAGGTAATCGGCGCATGAGAGAACTTGCCTGCGTGGACCTGCAGATTAGAAATGTCCTGCGTTGTCTTGAGCCCTGACAAGGTGAGGTGGCACATGAGCGTGGGCCCATCAAGCGAACGGAATTGTGTGTGCCGGAGCCCGTTGGGCTTGAGCTGTAAGGTACAGATCTCAGTGTGTGCCGGCGGTGAAGCTGGATGACCCCACAAAGGGGGTTAATAGATGTCCATTGGCGGGCGCATAACGGGAGAAACAGCTTTGTCAAACGGATTCTCTTAAACTCAAGTCGTCGGATCGCTTTTGAGTTGATAAGACCTCCAAACCGAACACGCGAGAAGCGAGAAAGTGGGCGGGGTGGGCGGCCCAGGAGCCGCTAGGGCCTAGCTGAGGGGTAACTCCCGGCTTTGCCAGCCCGCTGCCAGCTGCAGCCCCCTTGTGACTAATAAGCTGCAGTGAGAGCCGATGGTGGCTTGGTTTGAGCAAGGCCAACCTCAAAACAGCGACCGAGAAGCGATGAATTTAACGAGGCTGTTTCTTGGGCACACAGTTGAATCTGCCCCTCCGCAGCCCCAGAGTTGTCGTGGCTGAGTTCCAGGATGGACGCTGAAGCGGTAGGTGGGGGCGCACGTGGGGGTTGCTAGGAGCTGCTGGCCTCACGCGGGGTGAATGCCCCACTCGGAAGATGGTGTCTCGTCCACTTTGGACAACCTCCCGAACAGGCAAGAAATGGGTGAGCTCGGGTAATAACTAAATGCAAAATGAGGCAATTTTCTTTAATTTATTTCGAGTTAAGGGCAGATCTATGCTTTCCATTCCAGAGAGTGTCAAAAGCTAGCAGCGAAATTACATCGCGGCTTTGCGAAATGTAAAGTTTTCGTTGTGTCATAACTGATGACTTACAAATATCGATATGAGACTTCATAACTATACGCTGGACCAAATGGTACGAGGTGTGAAACAGCTACCCTAACTGTAGATTCCTCCACTTCTCCCACAACCCACCACCACCTCCTTGATCATCTCCTCTCTCTTTCCTCGAAAAGCACAACCGTCTGACCAATGTCCCCTCACCACCCTCAACAAACTTCTCTCTTACATCCGCCGCGCCCCACGCCACCAAGGTCTGCTGCATCCGAACCACAGTAGGCTCCTTGATCACATCACCCTTCCCAACCTGCCGCATATACAGTCCCGGTACGACACTCACCACGTGTGTCAGCTCGTGATGTAGCTGCTCGAGGGACGGTGAAGGGTCGAGTTTGGTGACCGACAAGGGTTTGCGGTTCTGTAAGATGTTCTCGCATCGGATACGGGGTAGGTCAGAGATGAAATCAGGGCTGATTCGAATGTTGTGGTCTGGTGGTGGGCCCCAGAGGACATAGGGGACGAGATCAAGGTAGAAGTGGTCTGTGGAGGTGAGGAGTTTCTCGTGGAGGGCAATGGCTGGTTTGATGATGGTGTCTTGGCAGGTGACACAGAATTTGTTCCATTCTTTCTCCTTGAGGAAGATTTTGAAGAGAGAGGATAGGTCGGTGGTGATTTCCCGTTTGCGAGTGTGGCGGGCGCGCTGGTAGTTCGGGGAGCAGATGAGGGCGTTGAGCGCTTCGGCGCTCCAGGTTCGGAGGGCGAATTGATCTGACGGGCTGTTAGTGTGAGTACCGAGAGAAACAGCAATCCGATAAGACCCAGTCACCTCTTTTTGGCTCCACATTGGTCTGCATTGATGCCTCGAGGAAGTTGATGGTCTCGACAACGTCTGATGTAGCCCCATACAAGGCCTTTTGGAAGATATGATCCTGAAGATACCGCATCACAACGGCAATGAAGATGTCAACGTCCGTCTCTGGGTACATGCAACCATAGACCAAATCGGGCTGCGACCGCAAATATCCCTTCAGCTTCTGGATGTCGCCGGGTCGTTTCTTGGCCGCAGTGAGAACCTCGTCCCGTCTCTCGTCGCTATCCAGAGTCGGGTCCATGAAATCAGTGACCCAGTCGGTAACGTTATTGACTAGGTCGTCAAAATCCTACACACACCGTGTCAGTTCATAGCGTGCAATCAACATCTACGACAAAGGCCGGCATACCTGGCCAATCTCTTTCGGCGTGAGTTCTTTGCGATATGGCTGGAGACTGAAGATGTGAGAACGGGCCTCGTCCAGCTCGGCTTTGAGCCTCGCATTCTCAGCCCGGAGAGAGGTGGCTGCGTCTTCCGAACTGCCGCCCCTTATCTCGGCTACTGCACTAGTCCGCGATCGCAGTTGCAGCTCCCTTGATAGTTCCCTGGCCGCCCGCTCGGCCTGGTCAGCGCGGGTGTTGGCCTCATGAAGCTGGACCTGCGATCGTTCCAACTCTTGACGGAGGTAGTCCTCTATATCTGGCTGGTGGGTGGGCTGTGGAAGGCGACGCTCCATGCTGTTTTGTGGGGTATAAAACCTGCACATGATTTGAATGAGCATGATGTTTTCAGCGTCGCAAATTTGAGGGGCACATATAGTAGAAAACATGAAGGAGAGATTCAGGAATAATCCGCTGGCAAAGTAGAAGAACCAAAAAATACAAACTTTAGGCCGGTACCGTCGGAGACTTCTTTGTAGGCAGCCGTTGGTAACGCAGTCGCTGACGGCTGCTCTTTGTCATTGTTTGGCGACGTCTTGCCCTGTGTCCGTCTGGGTGGATTCGTCTCTACCATATCCGCCATATGTTGGTCCAATAGTGGTTTGCTCACTTGTGTTGGTGGCTTGAGCTCGGTGGGCGCCTTCTTCACCAGGTCGGCTTCAAACTCGCGCTTGAGGTCCTCCATTGTACCTTGTTTGTGGGAGCTAGAGGAATAAGACAAAAGGCCCCATTTACCCCTGACCATTTCTGCGTTGAATGCGGTTGAGACCGGCCCGGAGAAAGCGAAGGTCGACGGTTCAAGGTGGGCGCAGCGAGGCTGAACGGAAGAAGGTGGGGTTGTATCACGCCGCGGCTTAGGTTGTAATGCATGTCCCGCATTACCACCCCGTATAGGCATTTAACGCGATCCTCTGAAAACGCTTGGAATGAGCTGCGGTTGATACAGGATACGAAGTCAAGATGTGATCATCGGTAGGTAGTTCGGGGCCCGAGGCTTACACGCCCCACGTCTAGTCGCAATGAGACATCCATGGTGTCAGTCAAGAAAAAAAAGCCGTGGAGGAATTCCTTCCCGCGATCAAGGCCTAAACACTAATTGGTAAACTAGCCTTTTTTCCTTAGGTACCGGTAGGCAATTCCCAATTGGACACGGCCCGGGGCCATCACCACCGTGACGGGACGGTACTCACGGGAGTGTGGTGGTGGTGGCCGCCAAACCGTCCGCTTCTGGGCTCGCTAGGCTCCCTGGCTGCCCCTGTCCGTTGAGGTCGGGCCACCGCACCTTCCACCGCCCGCCCCTTCCCACAGTGGAACCCAGCCCTGGAATCCCGATCAAGGTACCTACCTAAGCTACCTCAGGGATCTCCCTTCCTCTCTGGACAATCACTCGACAACAATACTGTACATACAAGCCGACGGGTGACAAAAAACGACGATGTGGCTATAGGCATCTTCTTGATTTCTTTTCCTCTCATGTTGCGATGATGTTTGTAAACACCGAATTTGTTGCACCCGCTAAAACAAAAACTGCGCCACACAATCTGGCAACCTTCGGAGCTCCTTGCTTGCCCGTTGTGCGCAATGGTTGGCCTCAAGCAGGCGGTTACACAGCCTGGGCCCTGAGACCCTCGCACCATGCTTGCTTTCTGTGTCCCTTCCAAGCCCTCTCGCCTCAGCAGCTTCCCTCTACGGAACGAATTCCCGCACCGCCACCGGTTCCTGTTGACCTATTCAGTTCACGAGGCAAACTCTCATACCGACACATCACCGAGACTACGCCCCATAACCCGTCTTAAAGGGCAGTTTCGCTAATCGGGGATTCAAAAGGCCATTAAAGCCCCCCGCGCCCTGATTGAGCCCCTTATGACAGACGGGCACGTGGGGTACAGGGCCGTGCAAACCACCGCCACGCTTTATTTGCAACAACCACCTCGTTTGTATCCTCTTTAGAGAGCCGCTGGGCCCGAATTACTACCTCATGCAAGCTCGTGCCCCCGGTACCAATAACCCGCCGTCTGCTTCACTATATGAGTCGTTCCCTTTTCCTCCCTCCCGTCCGACCATGACTTCCCCGCACCTACCCACCATGGACTTCAATAGCCTCAACATCAACGACCGCAAGATCATTGTCGGCATCGACTTCGGTACGACCTACTCCGGCGTAGCCTGGGCCGAGACACAGCGCCCGGACCGCCGGGTAGCCATCACTGTCTGGCCCATTTCCAAGTCTACGCGCGAAGGGGAGTCATCAGACAAGGTTCCAACCAAACTGCGCTACAATGGGAACCAACCAGAATGGGGTTTTTCCATCCCAGTGAATGCGCCCACGGATGAGGTCATAGAGTGGTTTAAACTGTGAGCGACTAACTCCCTTCACAGGCTCTTAGCCCCTTGGGCCCAGAGTCCACTCGCTAACTCTCATAGTGATCTCGACCCTTCCCTCCAATCCATGGGCACCGCTGTTAGCAGCGCCGCTGCACGGGGCGGGCGCAACGTGGACAAGCTTGTCACAGACTACTTGTCTGCCTTAGGAGAGCACCTAACGTACACCCTGCGAGAGAAGCTCGGCGAGGGCGTTGTGAAGAACACGGCCCTCGAGTTTGTCGTCACTGTCCCGGCCATATGGAGTGACTTGGCCAAGGACAAGACAAAGCAGGCCTGTCAGAAGGCGGTTGAGGGATTGTCGACCACCAAGGCACACATCCATCTGATCTCAGAGCCCGAGGCCGCTGCGATCTACGCCTTGCATGGGTTAGACCCGCATGGCTTGCAGGCAAACGATAGGTAAGCTGCTGGTGGTCACGCGAGATCCAATATCTGAAGTTGACACCTTGACACTGTAGCTTCGTTATTTGCGATGCCGGGGGCGGTACCGTCGACCTCATCTCTTACACCATTACCAGCCTCAAACCGATCCTCGAAGTCCAAGAGGCGACCCCAGGTACCGGTGCATTGTGTGGGTCCACGTTCCTCAACATGCGATTTGCCAAGTTCCTCAAGGCCAAGCTGGGCAAGGTCGACGGATTTGACGATGAAGTCCTGGCCGATGCGATGGAACGGTTCGAGAAATCCGTGAAGCGTCAATTCACACTGAGCGCTCGTGACGACGAGACATACACCATTCCAGTGGGGGGTCTTGCGAATAACAAGGAACTTGGAATCAGCCGTGGGCGGTATGCTCTTAAGGTAGGCCGGGTTTTGTCACGTTCTCCTGCCTGGGAACCTTCGTAATACCACCGTTACTGATTACGTACTTCCAGGCCTCCGATCTCCGTGTGATCTTCGAACCAGTGGTACAAGAAGTTGTCAAGCTGGTCAAAGACCAAATCACCACCTCCAAGGTTCCCATTAAGGCGGTCCTCCTTGTCGGGGGCTTTGGAGCCTCAAACTATCTCAAAGAGCGTATCCGCGGCGCCCTTGACGACGCATCTATCCAAATCATGCAACCTCCGAACGCCTGGCTTGCCGTTGTCCATGGCGCCGTGATGAAGGGCCTCGCCCTCAGTGCACCTGAGCAGCTCACCGCCGTCCGTGTGCAGAATCGGCGTGCCCGAAAACATTATGGGACGGAATGGCGGGTGCGGTACGATGAAAAGCTGCACTCTCATCTGAGGGAGAAGAAGCACTGGTGCGGACTGGACGGATGTTGGAAGGTGTACACGATGGAGTGGTTCATCCGACGAGGCGATGCAGTGTCGGAGAATGAACCGTTTTTTACCAGTTTCGTGTGGACCGGTCCCGTATCGCAAGGGAGGATAAAAAAAATCAAGATGGATATCTATGCAGATCGGACGGCGCGAGATGCACCGCTGGCGAGGAATGGGAATGTCGCCATGCTGTGCCATGTTGAAGCGGATGTGGGGCACATCCCGGAGAGTTCGCTGCAAAGGCGAAAGGGGAATGATGGGCAGTTGTACTACGAATTAAACTGCAAGATTGAGGCAGTTTGTAAGTCACGCCTCCCTCCCAAGACTATCCCAGAGGACGTTGATAAGAGTTGCTCACATACAGTCCGCGATAGATCTGTCGGCGTCCACGCAGTACACACTGGTGTACAACGGCCAACGGTACAACTCGGTCACGGCTGAGTATGTGTGAGGCTGTTATTGAGCAAGTCGGCGTATGAAATGAGTTGGAGCGAGATAACCTTACCATATGACGATTTCTGTCGGCATTACCATGGATGCCTGCATTAGGGACTCGAGCTTCGTCGGGAGAATTCTCTTTTCTCTTTTTTATGCCGTCATAATTATTCATCACCATGATTTATCGTTCCACAACGGGCCGACTATTGTACCATTGGAATACCTCCTGATGTGTCGTCCGTTAATTATATTGTCATCATATTCCTGGTATTCTATGAGTTATGATCTCCATCCTTATCAACACGTTAGTTCCGAACAACTGTTCCCCACATCCGGAAAGTTGGGTTTAAATCATCTGACAGAAACTTAGATTTACCGTCGACATCGCCGCGATAAGACCACGTCTTTTAGACAAGCTAGGCCGTTAAGATGCGAAACATGCTCCGTAACGTATTAAACCTCCGCTCCTCGAGGGTGCAGATGCAGCCGGGTAGGACGGATGAGGATATCGACCCACGCTTCATACATTGCAGAATATGCGCGGAACCTGCAGTCAACACACCACATGGAACTTGGACGAACATTACAAGCGCGCTGAGCCTGGTTCCACGACTGGTCTTTAAAGGATATCTCGGACTAAGTGTTCATTTGCCGAATCCAAGGCTCGGCGCGAACGTAAGGTTCATGCCCAAGCTCCAAAACTAAGGTTGCCGGTCTGTGCGATGAGGCTCGGACGCTATTTGAACCGTCGGCATGGCCACTATATATTGACGTTGTCCTGTCCATTGGGATGGAGCACTCAGTCTTCTCTAAACTCTCGGACTCTGGACACGCCATAACGTATTCATTTTTCCATATATACATACGTCTTGTGTCATCCCTTTGACCATCACGTCAACATACCCGCTTTGTTCTCGGCGGCTTCAACGGTGTCGGTCGAGCTATTCTTGGCTCAGTTTTGTTCTCCCTTGAGACCGGGAACACAGCATCAACCAAAGACAGAGGCATTATATAAACAACGAGGTATGCAGCTTGTAGCGCTTATCGCTCCCAAGCCCCACCAGATTACTCACGCTGGCTTGCAACCACAGAAACACACACGATGGCGGCATCTATCTCTATGATCCGTTTCTTTCGCCTATCGCACTACCCGCGACACCCCAAGAGCGGCCGCGCGATACTCGGGCTCTCCATCGACGAATGCCCCAACCACCAAGCCCTCAGAGCCCTCGCTGCCACCCCGCCTGCCAGTGCACCTGACGCCACCGGCTTCGTCGTCCCCAGCGATATCCACCAGGGGCGCGAGGTTATTGTAGTAAGTCAGGGGGTCCCCCACCCGACCGGTCCGGGAGCCGACCGCATAATAAGA
>NW_026944070.1:220772-244084 GCF_033296635.1 Dichotomopilus funicola | reverse complement strand
ATAAGCTATTTCAGGTTTACGTAAGCGCACGGACCCGTGCGCCTAGTGGGAGCCCTCATCAAAGCTTAAATCTTTGCCCAAGTTCTCTGTCACTCCTAAACTTCCGACGACTAACCATAAGGCGACAAACGACATGTCTATCTTTCGACGACTCCGCTAAGCGCGTTTATGGAAGAGTGTTGCTCAAAGAATCGAGCAATAATTGTTCAAAACAACTCTTATGGAGTTTCAGGTGAATTATCTCAATGCTGTGACGAGAACCTCAACAGTAAATCAGGTGCGCCTCGCGAAGTGCTCAGCGACTTGGTCGACTCCTAGCATTGTGATTACCCCGCCAGCTTGAGATAGAGGCAGTGTATATGTTTATTCAGGAGATTATGGCGTAAACCTGGGGGTCCGGGACTGACGATGAAAGTCAAGGTTAGCAACAAGTGTTTCTCTAGGTGCTGGCGCTACGATGGACCCTGGCCCGGCAGCCACTCCAAAATAAGCGAGACTACTAGTGTACTGTAGGAGGGGCCGATATAAGATGCGTCGACAACCACCTCCGTCGCAGGACACAACGTCTCGGCCTCATTAAGCAGGACAACTCGTATACTTACATGACCAACGCGCCCTCCGTCGAAGTCCATGCACACCAAGCATTTGTCTCTTCAGCTGTGTAACCACACGTTGAAGCTGACGCACAATCGCACATCGAGCGCCGGGTCAGACTATCAGCCGTGGTGCGTTTGAATTGCGAGGAGATCGCTCAGTTCCTCTGTTCTTAGAAGAAGTTGCCTTCACCATACCATCTACGAGTCCTCCCGGGTCACGACTTTGTCTTTTTGCTCGGTCCTCAATTATGTCGCGTCAAGCCTCAAGTCCCGGCCCTCGACGGTAACGGTTTACGCCCGCCACTCAGGTTAGGTTCTTTTCAAGAGTTCATTCGCTACCAAGCGCAGATGAGGGAGCGAGCGAGCGTCTTGTGCACCAAGTACGATAACATTAGTTAAAGCCAGGTGAGATGGAAGTTGAGGGGCAACCGGCGAGGGAAGAGAAACGTGTCGGGCGTCGAAGTGGCGTGGAACCTTTCCAAGTCAACAACACCGTTCACGGCAACTCTTTAACCATCGGTTGGAGTTTGCGGCAGGCTCAACATGACATCAGAGTTTCATGCATAAAGCAGCCGCCAGTTGAGTGGAACGCGGCTCGCGGAAGCAGAGACTGCGCGCCGTGTTTGAATATTTTGCGCGCATAGGAGGCTCCATTGACAACAGGTCTCACGGATTCAACGTCTTTGGTTCCGGCTTCTCGAAACAAACGAAAGAAACGCAAGACGGAGGGATAATCATGCAACTCCGGCATCAGCGACCGAACTTTCCAGGGTTGCCAGATCATCCGGGCGGTTTCCTGACTGGGCATCAAGACAACCTTCTCGACGTCTTCCATGGCGGACGTCGTGGCATCACGCTCCTCAGGGGCACACACGCATCGAGCATTTTCTCAAAGACTTGCAGGACTGGGCGCGCAAGTTGCAGATCCCGGCGGCCGCAGAGGTATCCTCGCTTTCGTCCCTTTTCGTATCGTTCGGTCGATGCTCCGTGCCGAGCAAGCGTCTGGTGTGGGTGGTTTAGCCGGGGCTGTGAGAGACCGTCGAATTGGGCGGCACACAGCAGTGCAAGCGGGCCGTGGAGTATCATGATCGGCATCGACAACAACCCCCTACGTCCCTGCCAAGCCTGCGTCATGCAACCCCAGTGGCACTGGGGCTGGGGAGAACCTGGGGTACGGGCTGGGATTGCCGGCTAAAAAACCACGGGTCAATTGGTGCACTCTATTGGAGGTCGCGGACAATAAAAAAGCTCGGTTTCAGGCCACGGCAAAGTTTAGCCACCAACTGCCGCCTAGCGCCGGGAATGAGATTCTGGGCTAGCGTATGTAACCGTCAGATGTCATCTTGCTCACGTCGGATTGGGACGACAGAACAAGAAAACCAGACTGAGGAGGCATTCTCGAAGTCGAGCTCAACACGACGAAGCCAAGGAGCAATAGCCAAGACTCACCAGATTCGAGGAACAGGAGAAGACCGTCACAACTTGGAGTCTCTGCCCGACCTGCATGCGGAGTCCCCCGCATTTTCCTTTTTTGGTGCTCTTGGGCTCGATCGTTGATGCGCAGAAGATCGCGGGTCTGCAGGCAACCGGCCGATGCCCTTTGCAGTTCGAGATGGCGACTAAATGAATTCGGGTTGTATCTACGAATAGCGAGTCGCCTTGTAAAAAGGAAAAACAGAGAGCCCTCTAGACCCTCGACTTCCTTGAGCCGCGCAATTTGCTCAATGGACTCAGTTACTTGGTGCCACGACTTTCCTCGATGAATCAAGCCATACATACTCCCTGCTTGGATAAACGAGCGTCACAGAGAACCAAACACAACAAGTCACGACAACGTAGAACAACACCAGGTTCTCCGCCGAGTGCGGCCGATTCGCCACAGAGATCGGGGAGGCTTCTGCTCCGTTTCCATAAAGTTCTCCTCTCACGATTCTTCCCCATGTGGCGGACCGTTACCCGTTGATCGGCATATCGAACAGTTCCCCACAACCCCAAACAAGCCCGCAGCCATGATCGCAAACGGCAAGGCGCTCCGTTGTCGTTGTTGTTGCCCCCGGCTTCCCCGGTTCACCCCCAGAGCCCCCCGGACGCCCAGCTTTCTCTATCCAGTGGCAGCGGCCCAGGCTGGAAACATCAAGGAATGTGCATGAAGAGGGGGAAAGTACCCCAGATTGTCAGGAACCGGCGTCCGTGGTGCAAATCCCCCAAATTCCCCCACTATTTTACTTTTTCCATGAGCCTTCTGTGCTTCTCCCGCATCACGACAGCATCCGCGGGCAAGCGTCGGCCAATCCGCTACCAGAAGATGGACAGGAAGGCAGGTTCGCGGAGAGGAGAGACCCGCCAGCGACGCATCGTAGCATGGTTGTAAATGAAGCTCGATATGAAGCGCGAGATGGGATCTGGCGAAGCCGTCCGCTTGCGGGGATCGGCACTCGCCTGGACGTGCTCGGCCAGTTGCTGGACGCGGGATCATGTCGTTTCCTTCGGAACATCCAGCCCGAAACGCCGTGTCCGCGCCGGCCCTGTGTTCCTTATTGCAACAAGGCGTGCTTGTGGACGGGCTTCCCAGCTCCAGGGGTGTGGGGATGATCGCCTTTGCCTCCAGAGCAACAGACTGTCCCAGCAAGCGTGCCAGCTTGGGCAAGCTACACTAGCCAACCGCCTTACCCCCCTTGCTCTCGCCCCCCACATCCGCGTTGGCCTCTCCATGGGGAAAATGGTGGGCAGGCCGGGCGCTTGATGAGATCGGGCCCAAAGACTCCGGGGATGGAAACAAGCCTAGATGCCGGAAAGGGGAACGGGGAACGGGGAAGAAGGAGAGAAGGAAAGGGAAGCAGTGCAACTCCAAGGGCCTACCCCCGTCGACCCAACCTTCTGTCCCGCTTGCGTCGGCCGGTATAAAGGTAGGACATTCCCCCCCTCGACGGCCAGACAGAAAGATCCTCACCACCAACCCATCACAGATCATCCCTTGTGTGTGTGAGTCCTTCGCCCATCATGAAGCTGTCGCAGTCTGCCTTCCTGGCGTTCGCCGCCTCTGCCCTCGCGGCCCCGTCGGCCACCACCCCCCAGAAGCCTCGCCAGGCCTCTGCTGGGTGCGAGGCTGCCGTCACCCTCGACGCCACGACCAACGTGTTCACCTCGTACACGCTGCACCCCAACAGCTTCTACCGCGCCGAGGTCGAGGCTGCCGTTGCGGCCCTGACCGACCCCAGCCTGGCTGATGCCGCCGCCAAGGTCGCCGACGTCGGTACCTTCCTGTGGCTCGACACCATCGAGAACATTGGCCGTCTCGAGCCCGCGCTCGCCGATGTTCCCTGCGAGAACATCATGGGTGTGGTCGTCTACGATCTCCCCGGCCGTGACTGCGCCGCTAAGGCCTCCAACGGTGAGCTCGCTGTTGGCGAGATCGACCGCTACAAGACGGAATACGTCGATGGTGAGTAACTTGCTCTTCCTCCCCCGAAAGTACCTATGCAGTGCGGAGAGAGCAGCTAGACTGACCAGTCTATCACAGCTGTCGCTGCGGTCCTCAAGGCCCACCCCAACACGGCTTTCGCCCTGATCATCGAGCCCGACTCGCTCCCCAACCTGGTCACCAACGCCGACCTCCAGACCTGCCAGGACTCCGCTGACGGCTACCGTGAGGGTGTCGCGTACGCGCTCGAGACCCTCAACCTGCCCAACGTCGTCATGTACCTCGATGCTGGCCACGGTGGCTGGCTCGGCTGGGACGCCAACCTCAAGCCCGGTGCCGAGGAGCTCGCTGCCGTCTACAAGGCTGCCGGCTCCCCGAGCCAGTTCCGTGGTATCTCCACCAACGTCGCCGGCTGGAACCAATGGTGAGATATTTGCTTTAATCCTCCCAAATATTCGACGCCACATTTTACTAACACATCCCAGGGACCTCACCCCCGGTGAGTTCTCGGACACCTCCGATGCCCAGTACAACTCGTGCCAGAACGAGCAGACCTTCGTCGAGACCTTCGGTGCGTCCCTCGAGGCCGCTGGCATGCCCAACCACGCCATCATCGACACCGGCCGCAACGGTGTCTCTGGCCTCCGTGAGGAGTGGGGTGACTGGTGCAACGTCGCCGGCGCCGGTTTCGGCCAGCGCCCCACCTCCGAGACTGGCTCGGACCTCGCCGATGCCTTCGTCTGGGTCAAGCCCGGCGGTGAGTCCGACGGTACCAGCGACGAGACCGCCACCCGCTACGACTCCTTCTGCGGCAAGTCCGATGCCTACAAGCCTTCCCCCGAGGCCGGTAGCTGGAACCAGGCTTACTTCGAGGACCTCCTCAAGAACGCCAACCCCGCTTTCTAAGCGAGGACAGCAACAGCGGCGAGAGCCGCAGTCGCAGCCGCGCCTCCGACAACACCCGCCGTCGCTACCAACATCGGTCTGCTTGGTTCTCTGGGCACTGATGGGAGCAGCGACGGCGGCGGGGCCGTGGGAGAAGGACAAAAAGGGTCTGGACTGGGTCAGGAAAACATGTACAAAGGGGCGCGGGGCACTCTCGTTGCCGCGCCCGAGTTCCTCCTTTACCATCATCTTCCCTTCTAGTGTAGTACATTCATAAGTCGTATATATGGGTCGGTTGAGATACTTGTTAGATTCCTGTCTTGAACTCCCCGTGAATGTGCAGTCACAAAATCCTACTATGAACCGTTTCCCCGTAATCCACTTAGCGCCTCAAAGAGAAAACAACCATGGTAAACAATGGGCGCAAAAACACGATGTCTAGTCCTCAAGACTCGCCCAAGCTCAAGCCCAACTCATCGACATTGAAACCCCTTTCCTTCTCGATCTTCTCCTAACTCCTCCACTCTAGAAAAGTGAACGGCCCCAAAGACAGGTTGGATATGGTAACCCACACACCGCAGGCCGCATCCATCATTTCCGACTAAAAGCCATAGTACACAAATATTAATACATAGATATTTACAACGGTCGACCCATCACCCAATTAATCCCTTTACCCTTTCGGATGCCTTCTCCCGCCGTTCCACTATTCCCCCTTTCGCTTTTTTGCGCAGCCTGCGACCGACAGACGAATTTTACCCGACCCGTGAGAATTTTGTCCTTGATTCGTTCCACCATCATCGTCGTTATGCCTATTCCCGTTCTCTTCCCTTTTAGTGATTGACCTCTGCCCCGGCTGATCGTCCTTTCAGTCCAGTGAGCTGTGAGCTCGTTTAACTGCCATAAATAAGCTTCTTCGGAGACACTTGGACCCCCAAAGCCCCAATTAACTGACGGCAGAGACAACGGAAGAAATGGAACGTTGCTCATCCATCTGTGAGTGAACCCAGCCCGAGAAGGACCTCAATTTCAAGTCTCCTCCTCCTTCTTCTCTTTCTTCATCATCTCCTCCTCTCACACACACACCACACCACCCCTCATTTCACCAACCTCCAAATCCCCAACCAAACCAAGCCAAGTGAAATAGTCGTAATCCCCGCGCTACGACTGCGCATCCCAAACCGTGAACCACTAGCAAGAATCTTCGCTTTTTGTTTCTCGAGCTGGGCTTGTCCAGACATGTAACTGTAGGCTGCTAGGCCTAGGAAGGCACCGCCGCCTGAGGGGGGTGTGCGAGAGATGTGAGTGAGTGGGTTTGTGAGAGTGGTGTTTGAGAATGAATTTTTGAGAGTGAGAAGTAAATTAGGTAGGTGAGTGAGGTGGTCTGTCTGGCTTACCGACGATCCTGCATGACAGGCAGTCGTCGCCGCGGTCTTCTTTGAGGAGATCCTGCAGCTTTTCGGGCTTGTCGAGGGATTGGACCGATGGGAGGCTGTCCTTGGCCATGGTGGGTTGTGGGAGCGGTGGGCGAGGCAGTCGGCTCTTCCTTTTTTTTTTTTTAGAGATTTTTATGTCCAGATATCGAACTCGTCTTCGCTGAACGGCTCGCATGAGAGATGGGATGCAAGTGAGAGGTGGTTTTACTGCCCGGATGAGGTAAGCTGGGGCAACCCTCGAAGCCGTCGAGAGGCCCCACTATTTAGACCCCTCGACGACCCTGAGCTTTGCGGCTCCAGCGCCATTGCGTCAGTGCTTCAGCGGGTCCGCGAGGCCTAACACCGTTGGACGTTGTTCGCCATGGAAGCTCCGATTTGAGCTCCATCCCATCATCAACAAAAGCCAAAAACCTCCACAATGAACGGCGTGGTCGAGGCGCTACACATCTACGACGAGCACAAGTAGGTTTTCTATCCAGGAACGGCTTCTTCATAACACTAACGTACAGTCTCCAGCGCCCCCGTCCTCTCGCACACCTACGCCTCGCGTCCCCTCTCGGCCACGCACCTGATCCCCCTTTACCTCGAGCACCCCGTCCCGCGCCCCAACCTCGTCTACCTGTCCAACACCAACCCGCCGACGCTGGTATTCAGCCTCCACCATGCGAACCTACTCTTACTGCTGACGACCTCGTCCGAGGTCGAGCCGCTGCTGATTCTCGAGTTCCTACACCGCGTGGTCGACTCGCTGGAGGAGTTTCTAGGCGCACCGCTGCTGGCACCGAAGATTGAGGCGAACTATGATGTGGTTGCGCAGTTACTGACGGAAATGTGCGATGGCGGAGCGGTGGGCACGACGGAGCCGAATGCGCTGCGGGACTTGGTTGAGGTCGAGGGGTTTATGGATAAGTTGCTGGGGAATTTGAATTTGCCGTCGTATGTTTCCTCTTTTTTTTTTCTCCCACCAGCTATGAATTCTCGAGGATAAGAAAACTAACACCCTCTCCCCTCCAGAAAACCCGCCTTCGCAAACTCCACCCCAACCCTGCACCACCCCTCCTCCCAATCCACCCCCGCGCTCCCCTGGCGCCGCGCCAACGTCCGCCACACCTCCAACGAGCTCTACGCCGACATCATCGAGACCCTCTCGGTAACCCTCGCCCCCTCCGGCCGGCCCCTCGCCGCCCTCGCCAGCGGCACCATCGCCTTCACCTCCAAAGTCTCCGGCGTGCCCGACCTCCTCCTCACCCTCGCGGGACCCTCGGGCAACAAACACAGCCTGGGACGGGTTATCGACCTGCCGGTGTTCCACCCCTGCGTGAGGCTGGCCAGGTGGAGGGAACAGCCCGGGGTGCTGAGCTTCGTGCCGCCGGATGGGCGGTTTACGTTGGCGGGGTATGAGGTGGATTTGATGCCGTTTGCGGCGATGGCGGAGGATGGAGGGTGGAATAAGTCGGCGGCGGCGATGCTGAAGTTGCCGGTTTCGTTGGAGATTAAGACGGGGCTGGGGCCGACGGGGTCGGATTTCGAGGTGCGGGTGCAGGTGAATCGGGTGTTTGGGCCGGCTGGAGGGGGTGGTGGGTCAGGGGGAACTGGTGGTGGCGGTGGTGTCGGGAGGGGCTTTGGCGTGGGCGTACCGCATGCCGGGACGCCAGGGGCACCGGCGTTACAGGACTTATCCGTGTCGGTGCCTCTACCGGCAGACGTGCGGAACCTGTCAGAAATCCGCCCTACGAGAGGCGACGCCACGTATAACCCCGGAGACCGGACGTTGGAGTGGTCCATCTCCAATAAGGAGCTGGCTCAGGGCACGTCGTCTTTCGGGCTGCGCTGCACCGTCGTTGGGCAAAACAACGGAGACGACGATGACGATGAGGCGGACTCGGACCCGACCGGTTTCGGTTTCGGCGGTGCGAGTAGCGCCTACGCTTACGACGAAACCTACCAGAGCTCGTCACCCACCAAATCATCCAAGTCAAAACCAACATCGTCATCATCATCTGATCCAGCAGCGTCCGGGGATAAAGACGACCGACGAGCGGCACAGAACAAGATCCTGATGCCCAGCTCGGCATCGGTCAGCTTCGCCGTCAAGGGCTGGCTGGCGAGTGGCATCAAGGTCGAGAGCATCACGCTCGACCCGCGCAAGAGTCGTGGGCTGGGCGAGAGTGTGAAGCCGTATAAGGGCGTCAAGTACCTGACGATCAGTAAGGGTGGGGTGGAGATTAGGTGTTGATGATGTCTGTCTGTCTATCCTGCCTGGTTGTCTCCTGCTGTTGTCTCCTACTTGCCGCCTCACGCCGTGTTTTAGGACCATGTTTGTTAGCGTGCTTGTTGTGTCACTGTCAACTTGTTCGATGTGGCTGATTACATGTTGCCTCGTATCAACCCCTCGACCCAGCACGAGGCGTTTTGGAGTTGGCGAGCTCCCCCCGCTGTTGGTACACTAGGTCACTCGTCAGTTGTCCTTCGTCGCAAAGATGATGTACCTCGACTTGATCCCAGCCCAACCGCCAAAGCCCGATTCTGCACTTCTAGAAAGGGAGGGGCCCGACACTCTGTTGGCGGGATGCAGTACCCGGCTGCACTTTATGCGTGGCCCCCAACAGCAGCAGCAGCCAGCCCGCCCATCCGCCCCCAAACATCTCCGAGATCCCCGAAACGGGCGACTTACATACAGGTCTCAGAGAGAGATCCCTTCACGCTTCTCAAATCTCAATGGTGCTTCGTTCTCCCGCCTACCTACTGACTCCGCCTTTCCATCCATCCATGTGCCCATGGGCTGGGCTGCCCCAAGACAATGCGGCTGATGCGCACCATAATCCATTAAAGAACCCAACCGCACGCACATGCGCATCCCCATACTATGTACATAATGGATGGGGGGCGCGAGGGCGCATCCCGTTGGTTCATAAACGAGAGCTGTCCCGGGATCTAGGGACTGAGTGGGAGATTTCCAGCCCGCGATTTTTATGCGGTTGCGACTTTCGTCACCCCACGGTGTCTCGCAGACACACACTCACTCACACCCGACTCACACTCACGCGCGCATGTCGGCTTTTCTTCCGGGCTGGCTGGCTGCGGCAGAGTTTGGAAACAAACCAGGGAGATGGGATATGTAGAGTAACGCCGTGGAAATAAATGGGATTTGGAAGCTCTATGAACTGTGTTGAATGCAGGGAGGATGTGTTACCTACCTTTTGCTTGTGCTCTGAATGGTGAGATCGAATCCCGATAGTGTGGGTTTGGAATCGGTGGTATATTGATGCATCGTAAATAATGTCAACACATCGCGCAAGGCGGCGGTTTGTAACACAGCAGCGCCTATGTCTGCGTTGTGTTGTTTTCTAGTTAGCTATTTCGATGCTGATGTTTGTTTCAAGCCGAGGGGAAACCTGAGACTGGTACACAGCATATGTTGAGCAAGCAGGCTGGGCAAACCGTTTCTCAAGTACCTATATCAGCATGTTTGTCCATTGTGCACTTCCTCGGGAACAATACCGAGACCGACAGCCGGCAATGCCACAAAGAAGTACGGCTGATATCCAACACACAACACCGTATCAGCAGCCGTTTTCGGGGACTGAACTCTACCGATCATCGTCCCCAACGTCCCCACGAGAGGACCGGACGAGTAGCCGGAGTGAAAGCCTCAAGGAGCCGAAGACTAGTAGTATGTTCCTGTGTACGGGGATACGGGTGGATATCACAACGTCAAAAAACGGCCATAATCCGACCACCCGACCGTCCGGCCCACAACTCCATGTCAAGTCCTTTTCACTGTGTACTTGTAGAGGTACCCGAGGTACATCTACTGTGGACTCTCATCTCCGGTGACCTGAAGTCGGCCCCCCCGAGCGATGAAGATCCAACAAACAGCCGCACGCACTTTCTCAAAAGGGAAGTTCTTTTTGCCATTCCTTGATCGCCCAACACAGAACCAACGGCCTCAGCCGTCCCTGCCGATTGGAACTGGAGGGCCGCCAAAAGCTCCGTGTAAGTCGTCCACTGCAGGGATCTATCTCCCAACGCCGCAAACCCAACCACCCATCGTCATTCCGACCAGATGCGAAGAAGACAATCCAGGAAAAGGCTCGCTTTTACTTCGTACCCTGTATATTTTCGTGATTCGTATTTTTAACCTTATTCTTACCGTCATCAACCCCCCGTGCCGGAACAACCCAACCTCCCCCTCCGTAGTGTAGCGTATTCCGTTTTCCGCGCCGCACCACGCCGCAGCGACACGCGCGAACCGAGGGAAGCCAAGACGGGACGATCTCGCGTGGGGAAAATGAAGAACAGCAAAAAAAGGGTTACGCTGCGGCGGCGAAATCTATTTCGAGGCTGCCTGATGAACCAACTGACACACACACACGCACACACATTCACTCACTTGCACCACACCACACACGCGGGCGCGCGCGGGGCGCGCTCCTCCCACATCGACTTTGCTCCCATGTGCTCTCTCCCGAAAGCGTGCGGGGGTGACACAAGGTCAGGAACGGTGAGACGCAGCGGGGCGGACGGGTTGTTGGTTGGGACGGGATGAACATGGCATGGCATGACTCGAGGCTAACCAAGACAAGTCACCCAACACCGGACTCAACACCACCAGTCTACTCCGTACCATGCCAGGAATAATTATCCATTGCACCGCTCACTGCGTAAGCTTGACGGAAACCAACCCGGTATTCGTAGGAAGGAAAGATTCGCACCCGAATATTATTTTTCTATTCTTTTCTTTTTTTTTTTTTTGCTTCCATTATTCTGCCCCGCATGTAATTCCATCCCAATTTCTCCCACCGCACCACAGGATGCTCCCCGCTCAGGGGTCACCTTCCTCCAGGATCCTAAACTGATGCCTTTCGGTCTCCCTCTTCAGGACCCGGTGATCATGCATTTCGCGCGCTGACATCCATCGCCGGGGAACCGCCGGGTGCTGCCCCCGGGGGCCCGTTCGGTCCCGTCCCCTAACTAATAAGCGCAAGCGCAACGGCAAAGGCGACTTTTACCGCGGGGATAAGGGGGGCACGGGGGAAGGGTTGAATACCGAGCTATTCAGCTGCCTGGTCGAAATCGGCTTGACATTACACTATCGGAAAAGGATGCTTGGGAAAGGACATCCCCCTCATTCCCTCATTCCAAATCTTCGTGTGAAAGGAGGAAACCTATCACAGCCACCAACCAACCAACACAACAGACCCAGCCAGGTCCTTGTCCATCAACCCGCGTTCTTGTTTATGTTTTTCCTTTTCCACCTTGTTTCTTCACCTATCCCGGCCCAGGCCAGCGGCCTTCGGACCGAGTCTAGCCCAATTTGTATTTACACGTCATGCCCGCATAGTGTTGTTGTTTTTGTTCTTACATACGGATACGGATAGTTATTCTCCGTTCCATCGGCCGTTTTCGCCGACCCGTGCCCGGCCAGGGCCGAGGCCGTGTGCGACCCGGGGGGCTGGGCCTGGCCGCGGGCCTATCCACAAAGTAGGCCGGGGCCAGGGCCGCTACGTCAGGTGAGGTGAGCAGTAAATGACGGTAGTTACATGGGGGTTCGGTGCGCCCCGGGACATGTGGTTGTTCACCGAAGGTCTAGAGGGGAAGTTTCTCTGCAGGATTCGATGTGGTGAGGCAAGGCAGCCTGTAATCTGTGCGGCGATATCGATGAGGCTGATTGAGGGAAGAGGTGTTGAGGGAAAAGGGGTGAAAGGGTAAAAAGTGAAGTAGAAAAACATCAAGCTGTAAATTCTAAGCATGCATCTAACCCGCCTCCAACCTTCTATCGAGAAAAGAAGGGGCTGAGTAGGTTACGGGGTTCGCGAAGAGCATCCTCACGATATTTTCTTCACAAGGCAAACAAGCAGAGAGCAAGGCATCCAAGCGAAACACAACATTTCCCCATTCGTATCACCAACGAAAACAGCCCATCTCGTTAATGCCTCAAACACGCAAAACTCCCCTTGTTCTGCAAGACGAGGCAAGGCAAGGCTCGCAAGGCGGAAGTGAAGAAGAATCCAGCCGAGCGTGCCATCAAACCAACCCAACAACCCAAACAAACAAACAAACACAGTCTCACCACTCATACACCAGCCTCTCCAAACGAAACAACACGTTCCCCGCTCTCTCCGAAACCTAGAAGCGGAAAAGAAAAACAAGAAACAAACACACGATCCGGTCGGCCCCCAAATGACCACGAACACACCCACTTCTCTTCCCTAGCGGCCGGTACACTTTAATTGCACATCAAGGCTGCAAGAGACAAACAAAACAAAACAGAAATTAAAACATGCAGGTCAGGTAGTGTGGAAGGTGTACATATAGTGCATGCATGCACCGTATCAGCTGGCCCCCAACATGTGTTGAATACATCGTATATTTCCTCAGCTCGGTTTCAGCCGCCTTTTCTCAACTGGTAGGTAGGACTGGTTATAGGGCGTGTTCATGGAAAGGACAATAGGTCCGCGAGGTAACAAGTCAAGGCGGCATAAGGACAACCAAACAAGCAACACTGTGGATGAACTTCAAGTTTGAAGAGAACGAGCATCGGATGAAATTTCACACATAAAACACAAGGCACAGAGTTAAGACTAGAATAATGATTACTTCATAAGGAACAAAAAGCGAAAACAAGAGTCATCTTCATCCCATCCATATAGGCACGCATACATACACAGAACAAAATCGTATTGCTGCGTTGGGAAAACTGGGGGTATCATAGGAGATGGTGTAAAGTGTGAGAGGAGCGGGAAATTCGAAAACAAACATCATGACATCTTGGAACAAAAACACGCCCAAATGAGAAATCCCGTCCATCCGTCCTTAGTTCGTCCGTGTGTCCGTCCGTCCGTCCGCTCGTCCGTCGTGTGTAATAAGGTATATAGGGGGGAATAACAAGACCTCAGGAGATAGAAAAGGAAAAGAAATAAAAGAAGGAATAGGCAGACAACGGCATGATAAGGGGATCAAGAGAATAAAGAGTTATCATGGATATTAAAATACTTCAACCCCCAAACAACAACAAACACAGTGGTGTCGCATCAACACCAGCTTCCCGCTTTCCATCTTATCTCAGTCTTGTCTCGTCAGTTAAGGGACAAGCGCAATGCCCCTACGGTGACCGGCCTTGTGGCCCATGTACACACTCCAGGTGGCAACATCCTAATCGCAAGCACACAAGTCAGTAACTGCAATAAACAGCGGAAAGGGCAGGAGGCTGGTAAACATACCCTCGTAACAACCGATCCCGCCCCCACGGTCGACCCCTTCCCAATCCTGACACCTGGCAAAATAACCACATTGGCCGCAATCCACACATCATCCTCGATAATGACTGGTTTTCCGTACTGTGTACCCTGGTTGCCCTTGCGATACCGCGGGTTGGTGCTGCACGTGCCGGTGTAGATGCAAACGTTCGGGCTAATGATCACGTTGTTGCCGATGCTGACCTCGCACACATCGTTGATCAGACAGTTGCGGCCGATCGATACGTGATTGCCAATGTGGATATTGTACCCGTAATCGCAGTTGAAGGGCGCCTCAACCGTGGCGTTCTCGCCCACGCGACCACGGTGGGTGACGGGTGACAACTGGGTCGGGGACAGTTGCACGCCTTCACGTGGGTGCAAGATGTCGCGAAACAGCCGGGCGCGCTCGGGCGGGGAGACGCCAAGGTTGGGGTTGGTCGAGTTGTTGAACCTCCAGCAGGCTGCGTTGCACCGCTCTCGCTCCAGCACAAGCTCTTTGTCGAAGGGATAGTAAGGTCTCCCGTTCAGCATCTCCTCCTTCTGCTGGCGTGGCCGACTGGAAGGAAATTGCGCATGGGAAAGTGCAAGCTGTGCTGTCGCTTGGGTACTACTCGAGGGCGGTTGAGGCGAGACCGCCGAGGGCGGCGCCGGCGGTGTCGAGGTCCTGCCCCCATGCAGCATGCTGCTGAACGGAGGGTGGGTTGATATCGTGCTCTGGGGTGGTGGTGGTGGCGGTGGCGGCGCGGGTGGCTGTTGCTGGTCCGGGTCGGTCCGCGTAAGGTCATGGAGTGGCGGCACCCGTTGATACTCTTTCGGGGTGCGGTCGGAGAAGGCGGAAAGGGTGGTCGAGCTGATTGGGGTGGGAAACACGTTCGCAGACGTCGACGTTGTGTACCCGGACAGAGCCGAGAGCTTGTTGTCGGGGCTTCTGATAGAGCTTGGCATGGTCGATGCGGTCAACCTGTCGTCGTCGGACTGTGAAGGGCGGCCCTGCGGCGGCGTGATCCGGAGCTGGGGCTGGCCGCGGTTATATGGCAAGGAGTCACGTTTCCCTTGCTGACCCAGCAGGGGCGGTTGTTGGCTGCTGTTGTACGGGGGTGGTTGTTGGGGCATGCCGTATGCTCCAGGGGGTACATAGTTCGGATCCTTCGACTCAATATTGACCTGCGCTGGCTTGCTCTCCGGCTTATTGGGCCAGGCCCCCCTTTGCGGGGGATACCCGGCACACACAAATCCGCCCTTGTAACAATTGTTGCCTGTGCGGATTTTGTCAGCCGCTTGAATCGGCCGAATGCGGCCACATCACGCGGCCATGCGTGTAAACAAGCGCGTATTGGGGGCGAATTTTTAGGAAACACAAGATGGGGAAAGGAGGCAAAACGGGACACGAAAAAAGAAAAAAGAAAGGAAACTAGGATGTTTTGTTGGGGTTCATTCGTTGACTTACATTCAGGCTTCTTCTCGTCACACTTCTTCTTCCGCTTCCTGCACGTGAGACACCCGGTTTTCGTGCGGTTGCTAAAATTGCGCTTCCTCTTCTTGGGGTCCGACTGGAGAATGCCGTCTCGGCGGTGCTCAGGTGTGTACTGGCCGGGATACATGGAGCGGTCGTCGCCTTCCGGGCTCTGATCGTCATCGCCATGGCTCGTCGCCCTTCGCAGCATCTCGCCCACGGGTTCCTCTGACTGCGCGGATACCGGACCTGCTGAGTAAGGAGCCTCATAACTCGAGGTGCGCTCGTCCCTCGCCCGCTCCGCGCGCCAGTGCTCCACGCTGTCCCGCCTGTCGTCTCGTTGTCGGCCCCGATAAAGGTCCCTCTGCGGCGTCGTACGGCCATCACGTGGTTCTGATGGTTGGCGCTGTGATTCGTAGTGCTCGGATCGATCCGATCGTTCTGACCTTTCCGATCTCTCCGATCGCTCCACCCGTTCTAGTTGTTCAGTGCGCTCGGCCCTTTCCGTCCTTTGAGGCGGCGATGGTAGCCGCTCTCTCCTTGGTGAGTCCGAGAGGGAGCGTTTGCGCTTATGCGATCCTTCGACTTCTGATGAAAATGTGGCCGCGTTCGGAAAGGGAGTCCTCTCATGGTTGGTGCTGCTCCGGCGTTCCAGCGCCTCGCGGTTGCCCCTTTCCCTCTGAGTTTCCCTGTCCCGCTGGCTCTCCCGTTCCCTCTGGTGGTGATGCCCTTCTGCAGGCCGCGGCTCTACACTGGCCGGTTCCCGGTTTGGTTGCTCGCCGTCCGTCGTCCCATTAGTCCCTGCACCGCCGGCGGACTTTGGTGAGCCCCCATTCAACGCTGTGAACGTCGCCATATCCTTGATCATCTACCGCCTTTCTGAAGCGGTCACCAAAAATTCGTCCGTGCCCGCAAAACGCGTAGTTTCAAGTGAGATATCGTGCAAATACGATCAGAGTTGCGGGTGAAACCCGTCAATCAGCTCCACACACAATCCTCAGCTCTGGCAACGGAATTCAGGATGGACGGGTCGTTCTCAAGATTGTTGGGAACTGCTGGTCAAAAGTCTCGTGGGTGTGGTGGGCGTCTGTTGTCGAATCGCGCAGCGACCGTAGCAGGAAGAGGGGAGCTCTGGGTGTGACAGATAAATGAGATGCCTGAAGCTGGCGGATCTAAGCGAGTTGGTGCCCGGGATCTGAGTGGGTGAGGAGGCGTTTGGAACATGCGGTGCGCAACGCAACGCGATGAGAGAAGAAAAAACTTAAAGGCTGGTGCGGGTCGCAAGGGCCCGTTCCTTGGTGAATCAACAAAAGCAGCTCCCCGTTTGCTCCGGTTTGCGCGCGGCAGAAGAATGAGTTGAGTGGGAAAAAAACGCGTGACCAGGCTGCTGCAGCAGGATGCGAACAGCAGGAAGGAGCTGGTTGAGATGCGCCAGTGGTGTTGGAAGGTGGGACCCGGTCGGTGCTCGTGCGTCCGCAACTTCCAGCCCTGGACTCGTCTCTGGTCTCGGGTGGCCGGGGTATTGGCGGTTTGGTCCCGTCGTTTTGTTTTTCGGGTGAAGATTCAACTCCGGAAAATCAACAAAGAAAACTCGGGTCAACTCCGGAAAATCAACAAAGAAAACTCGGGAGTACCTGTCGGAAAATTCAAGGCGCACTTCCTTTTGGTGGATTTCGCTCGTGATAAACGCGTGGTGAAGCGGGCGCTTGCTCGTTGCCGTGTAATAAGCAAACGACTGGTGGAGGCTGAGCCGGGCGTGCACACGGTGGGCGTTGAGGCGAGGTCCCAGAATGCGGCGATGAAGACGGCTGCAAATCGGCGGCCCGATGTCCACACGACAACCCGGGGTTGAAATGCGACCAAAAACACACGGCAGTCACCAGAGACAGCCGGTTTTCGAAAGAGGCGGAAATCAGCGAAGCGTCACGCGATGTCCCAAGTGCCACCGCGTCGCTTCTCTCTCAGGTACAAGCTGATTGCTGCTGGGTTAGACAGCCTCAGGGCTGGGTTTGTTGTCGCCGCTGTCGCTGTGGTGGAAAGGTGGGAAAACCGCTCGGTAGGTCAGTAGGTGATGCTGAGATTGGCGAACCACTTCTACTGATGCGGTGCAAGAGGAAAGTTTGAACCGAAGCGCTGTCGTTCAAGTGGAATTGCACAGCGGCGAGATTTGATCTGTGCGCGAAGTCCAAACTGACATGCGCCCGTCTCCCGTCCGTGATGCGACTCTTCCTCGGCAGCCTGCTCCCGAAGCTCGTCGACAATTGACGAACTTGACTCAAAAAAATCGAGGATGATGCGCGAGATCGGTGATCCGGGCACAAAGCAAATTTACCCAGCCAGGAAGGTCCTGTCGTCGCGGAGTCGTTGCCAAATAACTAGTCGTCCAAAGGATCCCAGCCCTTTCTTTTTCGAGTTTGCTGGGTGATGGCGCTTGGCTTTCTTTAACGCGCGATTATGCTGCGCCTGTCGGAACTAGGGCGGGCGGATTCGCGGTGCCGCAAATGCAGACAATACCTCCGTTCGCTCAAAGTGTATAAAACAAATTGAAAGATATCGCAAAGTTTCGGGCGCCGAGGATGCGGAGAAAAAGGGCCTCCCGTCTTCGATAAACTTCCCCCGTGGCCTCGATTACGGATGTGGTGGTGGTCTAAAGAGAGGGGGGGGCAGGAGAAGAAAAAGGAAGGGAGAGGTAACCAGAAAATCCGGCACTCTGTCAAGAGCTCACAGCCAAACAAGCGCCAAAAGAGAGAAAAGGGTCCCGCTCAGCCGTCGTGAGTCGCACCGCACAGACGCCGGCGGGTGTGGAAGGCTGGATGACAAGCGGCGAGATCTGGCAAGCAGGGGGGCCCTGGTCGGTCACCATGCGAGGACTGCCGTGTGCCTGAATTACCATGGGGTGTTGGGGAAAGGGGGCCGTTTCGCGGCGGACAACGCGGAAGTTGGGGCGCCCAGTGTGAGAAAAGGGAAAGTCCCTCCGATTAGAACGGGGACCTCGCGCTGACGTTTCGTTTCGTTACGACAGTTACCTGACGGGCGGACAAGGGGACACAGTACCTAGGGAGGGGGTCTCGAAGCCCAGAATGCCTGACCTAACTTTAAACATCCGCGCTTCACTTCACAGATCGATGCAAGGCGTTTGTTTCCTCCCCACCGGTGACTGTGACAGTATCCCACACATCGTTACGCAGGACAAAGCCCGAGATCAGACCAGCCAACCCCTCGTCGAGCTTGGACAAAGTACCACATCGTGGACAATGCCCAACCAAGAGGTCGGCGGCACGCCGCAGAGACGCGGGCAGAGCGGGGATGTGGGGCCACCCACGAATGTACCAGTACGCCCAAAGGTTCCCGCAGTACTTCCCCGTTTCTTTTGGCCGGGTCCATGTGGGGGGTGGCTCCCCTTCCCTCACTGAGGAAGCAAGTGCGGAAAGCGACCCGGGAGCCCACCAACTGTCGCGGCTTGTGGCGCGCGGTCACCATCCCGGTTCTCTTTGGCGAGCCCCGCCTGAGTCGCTTGCGGTCCTGCACGGGCCACTCTAGGGCCGAAAAGAGACACCCGGTCAATGGGCAGGTAAGACGAGCTCCGATGGGCATTGTTCGTCCTCAGCTTGCGGTAAAGAAGTTTGTCCACCGAATAATGAATGACGAGCTGCTGGGAGGGTTCGACTCGTCGGGGGGATCCGACTGCCGCGGTTCCCCGAGTTTACAGGATTTCAACTCCCGCCTCATGACGGCGGTCTCGGCTCTTGTCAACCCGCCGGAGTCGACACCGAGCTTGCGTGGGAAGCGCGGAGTTGGTTGCGCACGCGTGGGTTGGCTTTGGTAGGGAGGCAGGTCTCCTTCAAACTCAGCCCGAGAGGCCACGCAAACGGTATCGTGAGGGACCAAATCTGCCAACACGCCAAGCTCGCAGGTGAGATATGAAGCGACCGCAGTAGTTTCATGCAGTTTCCGGGTTCTTGTTCACCTCAACCCGAGCGTTGGCATCCTGTGGCTCAATCAGCCGCCAGAAAGGTTCAAAGCTCCCTGAACCGCCCCACCAGCACTCAATCGGGCCAACCGCTCGAAAACCTTTCACGGCGTCGCCAGTCGAGCCGCGGCATTATCCCAGCAGATCTGCCTCACCTCGCACCAGGTGGGAGGGGGGAATCTGCGCCCCTCGTTGACACCGTGTTGTCGGATCACGGTTTGCGTGCCCACATTTCCACACCGAGACCCAGTGCAGAATAGGTTTTCTATGCTTCTAATCTGAGTCGGCGGAGGAACTAACGTTACGGTGACGACCTGACCATCTGCACGGGTGATCAGGCTGTGGACGGCGGCCGACCATCGCGCAGTTTTCAGTACGATGGTACAACCCTCGGAACCGTTTAGTGGCACCGACGAGGATATAAGCCGAAAGACGGTGCGACTCGGCATCCCTAAATGTCAGAGATGGAGACGGGCAACGGGCCCGCTTCTTCCCATCAAACTTGACTTACCTTCCAAGTTGTAAATCGAAGCTCTAGTTACAAAGGACTTGACGGTTGATGAACCTACATACACAGTATACCGGAATTGGGCTAGCCCGCTGGATTAATCAATCCTACAATGATGCACTCTCGAACGAGAACGAATAAAACCATGCATGCCGAGTCGAACATGCTTCGAACGAGCAAACACGCGCATTGAAGCGAGCCCTTGGGGCTGCTTTGGACGCTGAGTGGCCCAGGATCCCGCATTCGCAGCCATGATTCGCTGTTGCTAACGCAGCCCCTCCCAGCCGGTTCTTGAGTTCACTCGAAGGTGTCGCAACAGCGGCCAGCCGCTTGCTGAGCTTCTTCCTTCGTTCAATCGTTCGGCTTGTTGTGGGCTGCCTTATCCAGATCTGGCCAAGTGCTCGTGGTGTTCTCGTGGTCAAGGACGGAGGTGATGTCCCTCGCACTTTTTCGTCACATTCGATGGCAGCATTGGCGTCGTCTTCCTCCCGGTGACGGTTAGCGCATCACGAAGGCGTTTCTCTGCGCCTCGCGCGTGCTCTAGGCGCTGGGTGTCATCGGTCCCCACACTCGGGCGAGCGACGGGCCAAAGGTCTTGTTCGAGGGAATGGAACGCAATCAGTAATCTTCCGACGCAACATCTGAATCATGCCGCGCGGGGGGTTAATTATAGCACGGATTGTGTGAATAACTTCCTGGCGGTCCTTCTTGTAGGACTGTTCACTTGTTGGGCGTGTTGGGCCTCCCACATTGTGGGATAGTTTTCCAGAAGGGTCAGTCCGGTAAGAAAGCATAGCGCGCAATGTTTCAGCCGACACCCCATGCACTGTGCAGAGGCGCACCCCAGACCCCAGCCGGACTTTCCATCTTGAGATAGCCGCGTCTAATTGGGCGACTGATTGATGCAGGTGTTGTAGCCGTGATTCGTCAGTTTTCAAAGCGCTGCAGCCAATGAAAAAAACAAGAAGAAAGGGGCGGCGTTCCCCGAGCAAGCGAGGGAAATTCAAGGCTTCAAGGAGATCGCGACA
The DNA here is from genome assembly GCF_033296635.1 of Dichotomopilus funicola. Lineage (NCBI taxonomy): Eukaryota > Fungi > Ascomycota > Sordariomycetes > Sordariales > Chaetomiaceae > Dichotomopilus > Dichotomopilus funicola. The sequence continues at coordinate 223,546 of NW_026944070.1, read as the reverse complement.
GGCATGGACCGAGAAGCAATCATGCGTGGACCAGGGAGTGTTTGTTTTATTCTTAGAAACACTTTTGGAACTCAGAAATATCCGTACACGACTGGAAACCGCATCTGCGCAACATTGATGCGACAGAAGAGGCGGCTACCGCGATTCGCACCTGCACCCGATGGCAGTCATCACAGTTTTGCCGAGCCTAGGGTTCGACGGTCGACCACGTTTGGCCAAACCGCGTGGCGTTACGTTCACCAGCAGCCTCTAGTTTCTCCACCCACCTCATCCATGTGTGCAACCATCACGCGCAGCTAACAGGACCACAGCCAGCGCCTCGCAGCCACATCTCGCATTCCTGACGGCTCATTGACGGACAAACACCTCGTTTCAACCTTCATCTCTCCAATCGCCAATCTTCCGCCGAAGCCCCGGGAACAAGCTTGTTGTGTTACTATGCAGTGTAAAGAAGCCTGCGAAGTACTATGTAGGACGTACACTCACTACCGCATGCTCACAAGCCGGGACGCCGGCTGACAGGCGGTGTGCGTTTGGCGACTGACCGGCAGCCAATGCTGGCCAAGTCTCAAGAAGCTCTTCCCAGTTCTCTGCTACACGTACCCGAACGGCGGTCGAGGGAGAGCAAACCCTGGGAAATCCGTTGCTGCCAAGTCACTTTGAACCAGCGTCCAGATTGAACCCCCGTCAACGTCGAGTCCTCTCCGTCTAGTGTATGTATGTATACTACACTACATATCCATAGTACGGTAATCGGTCAGCGATGATGCAAGAGAAAGGCAAATCCTCGGCGATCATCCCAACTCGTCGGCGGGCTACTAAATTTGTTCAATTGCTGACCGTGGGGCCGAAGAACCCTTGGAAATAAGCACTCAGAGCGGGCGTGAAGTCAGCCAGCGGGGTGTCTCTCAGCCGAATTATTTTGACCTCATGGGACGAAGTCTTGATTGCTCTTTCAACTAAGCTAAATTCAATAGACTACAATTTCTCAGTTGTATCCGCAAAAGTTCCCGGCTTCCCAACCAAGTCACCACCGAGGCTACCTTCACTTCGACCACGCGCAAAAGTAGTCCTTGCACCCTTTCACCACCCCGCAGTCCCTTTCAAACAAAATGTGGCTTTCGAAGCGCCCAAGGTGTTCTTTCAAGGCTGATCGCCCTATCAAAACACCGTGGAACCTCCTTTACATATTTTCGACAGGTCTCTTCGCTGAGGAGCACACCTGCCCACCAACAAGCCATTCAGTGGCTAGGCGAAAGCCCGAGGCTGGGATTTTGACCGTTGCCAAAGGAAAGTCGGGCGCGGCGCTACCCTCCGTCTTCCAACTACGCTTGACAGACACGACCTCGCCAATCTCACCTTGGTGGAACAACGACCGAAACGAAGCCCGAAACCTCATGCACACCGAGAGGCGGTCTCTACCAAACATGGCCTTGCCGCCGGCTGCAGCTGCACGGTTGCAAGGCGTCGTCCAACCTTGGCGCTTAACCGCTGCAAGCTGCCTTGGCTCCGCACCGCCTTGACGCTGTAGCGGCGCTTACCACGACTAACAGCGCGTACAGAGGGCCTTACTATTGGCTGACCTCACCCCACGATCTCGATTGTCGTCGACCGTCGCCATGGTATTGGACGCCAAACAAACCACCCAGTTTCTCAATCCGGATAGAAACATGGCTTCGAAACGTCGAGGCACACGACTGGCTGCCCTACGATGATGAGGTCCCTGCATCATGACGGACGTTGACCGGCATTGGCGCCCTTGCAACCCCCCCTTCCCTCTCGGCCTCTTTCCCGGGACGTGGCTCTCTGCACGGATGTCCAAACGACTGCAACCTGGGCCCGGCGGTTGCGGCTCTTCGCCACTCGGCCGGGATGACATGCATCGACCCGGCGGTTACCGCTGCCGCGGGCGGCAACACCCCATGGTGTCCGCCCGGGGAAAACGTGACGCGGGCTGCCTGCGAGTCCTCGAAGCTCACCCGCCGCTCCCATCTCGTCGTCATGCTCCCCTCTCCCCAGACGCGGGCCGCACCACACCCCCTTCAGAGATCCAAGCACCCCCACCACCTCGTTACCGCCGGCGCGGCTACCCTAGACGCCTGCGACAAACAGCCTTATCACCGGCATGGTGAGATCTGGATCTGCAGTGGTGGGCGGCCCTGTATAACGAGCGAGGTTTCCCCCCTTACAAAGTACTGGTACATCACCTTCGATATCTGCCGGCTCCGCGTGTGGTACCTGCATGTCTGTTTATATATAGACCGGACCCACTTTCAACGACCTGGCTTCTTCTCGACGCCTGTTTCGAACACCTTCACACCCACACCCACCAACGTAGGTCACATGGGTTCCGCCCACCTCATACAACAGGAAACACGAGGTCAACTACCAGAATCATTGGTTGAGGTTGTTTGTTCCGCGATCTTTTTATACCTCCCGCTTGTTTCTCTCCGAGAAGCAGACGCCTCGCTTACCTTTGCCTTGCTTCCGACCCGCTTCTCTCTAGACTCGATACCACCCCCCCGGATAGCCAGCGTGCCAACCAAACATCGCTATTCACCTACTTTCTCATTTCCCCCTTATCCCTCCAAGCATATACCCAAAATCAATCTCCTCCCACCTACATCCAGGGGGTTTACCCACTTACCTTACTGTTACAACGGGAATAGCTAACCGCGCACACCTACCCTCCTCTGTGCTCTTCCTTCACTATGCGCTCTGCAAACTTCGAAAAGCTCATCACCATATTAACCGCCCATTCAGAACACCGTCTT